>NC_069504.1:368440851-368740851 GCF_027579735.1 Bombina bombina
AGGGTATTTATATATATGTTTTTATACTCATTTACTATTGTGATTTGTGTATCATTGCTATTATATACTACTCAAGAACTGACTTTCTACCAATATACATATATATATATATATATATATATATATATATATATATATATATATATATAGATTTGTACGTTATCTACTGTGAATATATATATTTTTTTTATTTATTTTTTTATAATTTTATTTTAATATTTATTAACCCATTCATCACATATTCTCTGTCATGTATTAGGACGGATTGGCGCTGTTTAGCCCATTTTTTTGCATATCTATATATATATATATATGAGACTAATTTCTAAGTGCCATCCTTTAGGAAGCATATAGTATACATCAGCAGTATAAGCATGGAGCAGCAGCCCCTCTAAAATATAGACCCCAGCAGTACAGTAGAGCAGACATCAGCGAGGCTGTACATGAACCTGCCCTCATGTACACTGAGTAAGGGCAAAGAACGCAGCAACACTGGCACCTCAGAGACACTACAGAAACATTTTCACTAAAAAAAAATCTCATTGCAGAAACATGAAAAAGTTCTGCCTCTGGGATACAAGGTAATCATAGAGGTATAAAGTGTATTAATATAACTGTGTAGGTTACGCAAAACTGGGGAATGGGTGATAAAGGGATTATCTATCTTTTAAAATAATAACATTGAGTTGACTGTCCCTTTAAATATTGAAAATTATAATTAATTCAGAGGCCAGATTTATATTCTTTTCATTTAAAATCAAAACAATTTATTGAAAACCTAATCAAACATCAGATTTCTCTTGTAAGGTGTATCCAGTCCACGGATCATCCATTACTTGTGGGATATTCTCATTCCCAACAGGAAGTTGCAAGAGGACACCCACAGCAGAGCTGTAATATAGCTCCTCCCCTAACTGTCATAGCCAGTCATTCTCTTGCAACTCTCAACAAGCTAGGATGTTGTAGGAGAGAGTGGTTAAATATAGTTAGTTTATTTTCTTCAATCAAAAGTTTGTTATTTTTAAATAGTACCGGAGTTGTGCTATTTTATCTCAGGCAGTAAATAGAAGAAGAATCTGCCTGAGGTTTCTATGATCTTAGCAGGTTGTAACTAAGATCCATTGCTATTCTCACATATGTCTGAGGGGATTACACAGATGAGGTAACTTCAGCGAGAGAATGGTGTGCAGTTTATTCTGCTATCAGGTATGTGCAGTTATAATTTTTTCTAGAGATGGAAAACACTAGAAAATGCTGCTGATACCGGATTAATGTAAGTTAAGCCTGAATACAGTGATTTAATAACGACTGGTATCATGCTTACTCCCAGGGGTAATACCCTTATGATATTGCAATATAAACGTTTGCTGGCATGTTTAATCGTTTTTATATATGCATTGGTTATCAAACTTTATTGGGGCCTAGTTTTTTCCACATGGCTGGCTTAAATTTTGACTAGAAACAGTTTTACTGAGGTTTTCCACTGTTATAGTATAAAAGTTACAGTTGGTGCAGTTAAAATTACAAACTGTGACATCCAGCTTCCCTCAGGAGTCCCCTGTATGCTATAGGACATCTCTAAAGGGCTCAAAGGCTTTCCAAAGTCGTTTATTGGGGAAGGTAGGACCACAGCTTGCTGTGGCAGTTGGTTGTGACTGTTTAAAAAAAAAAAAAAAAAAAAAAAAAAAAAGTCTATTTAGTTTTTTTGATCCGTTTTTTGAACTAAGGGCTTAATCATCCATTTGCAAGTGGATGCAATGCTCTGCTAGCCTATTACATACACTGTAAAAATTTCGTTTGATTTACTGCATTTTTTCACTGTTTTTCAAATTCTGACAAAATTTGTTTCTCTTAAAGGCACAGTACCGGTTTTTATATTTGCTTGTTAACTTGATTTAAAGTGTTTTCCAAGCTTGCTAGTCTCATTGCTAGTCTGTATAAACATGTCTGACATAGAAGAAACTCCTTGTTCATTATGTTTAAAAGCCATGGTGGAACCCCCTCTTAGAATGTGTACCAAATGTACTGATTTAATTTTATGCAATAAAGATCATATTCTTTTTTTAAAAAAATTATCACCAGAGGAATCTGATGAGGGGAAAGTTATGCCGACTAACTCTCCCCACGTGTCAGACCCTTTGACTCCCGCCCAAGGGACTCAGGCTCAAATGGCGCCAAGTACATCTAGGGCGCCCATAGCGTTTACTTTACAAGACATGGAGGCAGTCATGGATAATACACTGTCAGCGGTATTAGCCAGACTACCTGAACTTAGAGGTTAGCGAGATAGCTCTGGGGTGAAACAAAATGCAGAGCATACTGACGCTTTAAGAACCATGTCTGATACTGCCTCACAATATGCAGAAGCTGAGGAAGGAGAGCTTCAGTCAGTGGGTGATGTTAATGACTCAGGAAAGATACCTGATTCTAATATTTCTACATTTAAATTTAAGCTTGAACACCTCCGCGTGTTACTTAGGGAGGTTTTAGCTGCTCTGAATGACTGTGATACCATTGCAGTGCCAGAGAAATTTTGTAGACTGGATAAATGCTTTGCAGTGCCGGTGTGTACTGATGTTTTTCCAATACCTAAAAGGTTTACAGAAATTATTAATAAGGAATGGGATAGACCAGGTGTGCCGTTCTCTTCCCCTCCTATTTTTAGAAAAATGTTTTCCAATAGACGCCACCACACGGGACTTATTGCAGACAGTCCCTAAGGTGGAGGGAGCAGTTTCTACTCTAGCAAAGCGTACTACTATCCCTGTCGAGGACAGTTGTGCTTTTTTAGAGCCAATGGATAAAAAATTAGAAGGTTACCTTAAGAAAATATTTATTCAACAAGGTTTTATCCTACAGCCCATTGCATGCATTGCCCCTGTCACTGCTGCTGTGGCGTACTGGTTTGAGTCTCTGGAAGAGGCTTTACAGGTAGAGACTCCATTGGATGACATACTTGGCAAACTTAGAGCACTTAAGCTAGCCAATTATTTTATTTCTGATGCCATTGTTCATTTGAATAAACTAACAGCTAAGAATTCTGGTTTTGCTATACAGGCGCGCAGAGCGCTATGGCTTAAATCATGGTCAGCTGACGTGACTTTAAAATCTAAGCTACTTAACATTCCCTTCAAGGGGCAGACCCTATTCGGGCCTGGTTTGAAGGAGATTATTGCTGATATCACGGGAGGAAAAGGTTGTGCCCTTTCTCAGGACAGGTCCAAATCTAGGGCCAAACAGTCTAATTTTCGTGCCTTTCGAAACTTCAAGGCAGGTGCGGCATCAACTTCCTTTAATAATAAACAAGAGGGAACTTTTGCTCAATCCAAGACGGTCTGGAAACCAAACCAGACCTGGAAAAAAGGTAAGCAGGTCAAAAAGCCTGCTGCTGCCTCTAAGACAGCATGAAGGAACGACCCCCTATCCGGTAACGGATCTAGTAGGGGGCAGACTTTCACTCTTCGCCCAGGCGTGGGCAAGAGATGTTCAGGATCCCTGGGCGTTGGAAATTATATTCCAGGGATATCTTCTGGACTTCAAAGCTCCCCCCCCCAAAAGGGAGATTTCACCTTTCACAATTATCTGCAAACCAGATAAAGAGTGAGGCATTCTTACACTGTGTACGAGACCTCCTAGTTATGGGAGTGATCCATCCAGTTCCAAAGGAGGAACAGGGTTTTTACTCAAATCTGTTTGTGGTTCCCAAAAAAGAGGGAACCTTCAGACCGATTTTGGATCTAAAGATCTCAAACAAATTCCTCAAAGTTCCGTCGTTCAAGATGGAAACTATTCGTACCATCCTACCACTGATCCAGGAGGATCAATATATGACTACAGTGGATCTAAAGGATGCTTATCTTCACATTCCGATACACAAAGATCATCATCGGTTTCTCAGGTTTGCCTTTCAAGACAGGCATTACCAGTTGTAGCTCTTCCCTTTGGATTAGCTACAGCCCCAAGAATCTTTACAAAGGTTCTAGGGTCGCTTTTGGCGGTCCTAAGGCCGCGGGGCATAGCAGTAGCCCCTTATTTAGACGATATCCTGATACAGGCGTCAAACTTCCAAATTGCCAAGTCTCATACGGACGTAGTACTGGCATTTCTGAGGTCGCATGGGTGGAAAGTGAACGAGGAAAAGTGTTCTCTATCCCCACTCACAAGAGTTTCCTTTCTAGGGACTCTGATAGATTCTGTAGAAATGAAAATTTACCTTGACGGAGTCCAGGTTATCAAAGCTTCTAAATTCCTGTCGGGTTCTTCATTCCATTCCGCGCCCTTTGGTGGCTCAGTGTATGGAAGTAATCGGCTTAATGGTAGCGGCAATGGACATAGTGCCGTTTGCACGCTTACATCTCAGACCGCTGCAACTATGCAGGCTCAGTCAGTGGAGCAGGGATTACACAGATTTGGCCCCTCAACTGAATCTGGACCAAGAGACCAGGGATCCTCTTCCCTGGTGGCTATCTCGGGTCCATCTGTCCAAAGATATGACCTTCGCAGGCCAGATTGGACTATTGTAACAACAAATGCCAGCCTTCTAGGTTGGGGTGCAGTCTGGAACTCCCTGAAGGCTCAGGGATCGTGGACTCAGGAGGAGTCTCTCCTTCCAATAAATATCCTGGAACTAAGAGCTATATTCAAGGCTCTTCAGGTTTGGCCTCAGTTAGCAACTCTGAGGTACATCAGATTTCAGTCGGTCAACATCACGACTGTAGCTTACATCAACCATCGAGGGGGAACAAGAAGTTTCCTAGAGATGTTAGAAGTTTCAAAAATAATTCACTGGGCAGAGATTCACTCTTGCCACCTATCAGCTATCCATATCCCAGGTGTAGAGCACTGGGAGGCGGATTTTCTAAGTCGTCAGACTTTTCATCCGGGAGAGTGGGAACTCCATCCGGAGGTATTTGCACAACTGATTCTCCGTTGGGGCAAACCAGAACTGGATCTCATGGCGTCTCGCCAGAACGCCAAGCTTCCGTGTTACGGATCCAGGTCCAGAGATCCCAAGGCGACACTGATAGATACTCTAGCAGCGCCCTGATCTTTCAACCTGGCTTATGTGTTTCCACCGTTTCCTCTGCTCCCTCGACTGATTGCCAAGATCAAGCAGGAGAGAGCATCGGTGATTCTGATAGCACCTGCGTGGCCACGCAGGACCTGGTATGCAGATCTAGTGGACATGTCATCCTTTCCACCATGGTCTCTGCCTCTGAGACAGGACCTTCTATTTCAGGGTCCTTTCAACCATCCAAATCTAATTTCTCTGAGGCTGACTGCCTGGAGATTGAATGCTTGATTTTATCAAAGCGTGGCTTCTCCGAGTCAGTTATTGATACCTTAATACAGGCACGAAAGCCTGTCACCAGGGAAATTTACCATAAGGTATGGCGTAGATATCTTTATTGGTGTGAATCCAAGAGTTACTCATGGAGTAAGGTCAGGATTCCTAGGATTTTATCTTTTCTCCAAGAAGGTTTGGAAAAAGGATTGTCAGCTAGTTTCTTAAAGGGACAGATTTTTGCTCTGTCTATTCTTTTGCACTAGCGTCTGGCAGATGTTCCAGACGTTCAGGCATTTTGTCAGGCTTTAGTTTGAATCAAGCCTGTGTTTAAACCTGTTGCTCCACCATGGAGCTTAAACTTGGTTCTTAAGGTTCTTCAAGGAGTTCCGTTTGAACCTCTTCATTCCATAGATATCAAACTTTTATCTTGGAAAGTTCTTTTTTTTTTTTTTTTTTTTTTGGTAGCTATTTCCTCGGCTCGTAGAGTCTCTGAGCTATCTGCCTTACAATGTGATTCTCCTTATCTGATTTTTCATACGGATAAGGTAGTCCTGTGTACCAAACCTGGGTTCTTACCTAAGGTGGTATCTAACAAGAATATCAATCAAGAGATTGTGGTTCCATCCTTGTGTTACACAATCTGTACGTGGTCTGTGCTTTAAAGTTTTACTTACAAGCTACTAAAGATTTTCGTCAAACATCTGCTTTGTTTGTTGTCTACTCTGGACAGAGGAGAGGTCAAAAGGCTTTGGCAACCTCTTTTTTTTGGCTAAGAAGCTTAATCCGCTTAGCCTATGAGACTGCTGGACAGCAGCCTCCTGAAAGGATTACAGCTCATTCCACTAGAGCTGTGGCTTCCACTTGGGCCTTTAAAAATGAGGCTTCTGTTGAACAGATTTGCAAGGCGGCGACTTGGTCTTCGCTTCATACTTTTTCAAAATTTTACAAATTTGATACTTTTGCTTCTTCGGAGGCTATATTTGGGAGAAAGGTTTTACAGGCAGTGGTTCCTTCCATTTAAGTTCCTGCCTTGTCCCTCCCTTCATCCGTGTACTTTAGCTTTGGTATTGGTATCCCACAAGTAATGGATGATCCGTGGACTGGATACACCTTACAAGAGAAAACACAATTTATGCTTACCTGATAAATTTATTTCTCTTGTGGTGTATCCAGTCCACGGCCCGCCCTGTCATTTTAAGGCAGGTAATTTTTAAATTTAAACTACAGTAACCACTACACCCTATGGTTCCTCCTTTCTCGGCTTGTTTTCGGTCGAATGACTGGCTATGACAGTTAGGGGAGGAGCTATATTACAGCTCTGCTGTGGGTGTCCTCTTTCAACTTCCTGTTGGGAATGAGAATATCCCACAAGTAATGGATGATCCGTGGACTGGATACACCACAAGAGAAATAAATTTATCAGGTAAGCATAAATTGTGTTTTTCCCTGATTTCAAATACAGGTATACATCACTTTACAGTGCTTCACTTTACAGCGCTTCAATTTACAGAACTTTGTTAATACAGCACTTTGTGGAGCTGAAGTTCAACCTCCAAGGATTTTGAAACAGTGCTGTAATCTTTGTGAGATTGCGAGAAAAGTGAACCACTATTTGTTATGCGCAGTTCACTCTGTTTACAGCTAAACAATCTGTGTCTCAATCCGGCAATTTTTATTCTTTCGTGGTTCAGATAGAGCATACAATTTTAAGCAACTTTCTAATTTACTCCTATTATCAATATTTCTTCATTCTCTTGCTATCTTTATTTGAAAAAGAAGGCATCTAAGCTAAGGAGCCAGCCATTTTTTGGTTCAGGCCCTGGACAGCACTTGTTTATTGGTGGGTGAATTTATCCACCAATCAGCAAGAACCACCCAGGTTGTTCACCAAAAATGGGCCGGCATCAAAACTTACATTATTGCTTTTCAAATAAAGATACCAAGAGTATGAAGAAAATGTGAAAATAGGAATAAATTAGAAAGTTGCTTAAAATTGCATGCTCTATCTGAATCACAAAATAATTTGACTTCAGTGTCCCTTTATTTCATGTGGCCCTGCAAGGACTCTCAATAGACATGTAACCTGCAATATCTTTATGTACCATTGTGGTACATTATTCCACACTGATATCAGTAAAGCATAATAAGGCATGAATTAATGTATAACTGTTTTAATTATAGAAGTGCTAAGAATGTTTGAAAGGGCAGCAATCTGATGTATTTAGCATTGTCTAAAACACAGATTCAGGTCTATTTGATGCCAAATGTATATTTGTTTGTAAATTCTAGACAAATTGTTCAGTGAAGCAATTACATTAAACACTCTGATTAATTTAGTGAACACTGGAAGCTAGAATCCTACTAATGTTTTACTAGAATTACTTGTTTTTAAATGTTTCTTTGCTCTAGAAGAAGGGTTAAATTAGAGATACACAATACATGGATTTGAAAATATTGATGTTTCTTTATTTTAAGAAGGACCTTAGGGAGCTCTAGATGAAATGAGCCTTGATGCAGACAGACATGAGCTAAACACTCCTCAGATGTTGCTTTGAACTGATTTGATATGAATATTTCAAACATCGTTGCACATATCAGTAGCTGGCATCTCACAGCTGTCCATGTAAACAGAGATTGAATATGAACACTTAGGGCTAGATTACAAGTGGCGCGATATCGTTAGCAAGAAGAGCGCAAAAACAATCAAAAGATTGCAGTGTTTTTTGCGTTCAAATCAACATTACAAGTGGCGCAGTGTTTAAATTACCGTGAATTAATTTGCACAAATTTGCGGTAATTTACCCTCTCCATATGTTCTATGAGCAGCATTAAAAACAGCTATGTGCTCTCGTATTACAAGATGCAATTGCTCAAACATATTTGCATTTTACGCTCAAACCTTTTACGTGACTTAGAATTTTATATAAAGAGTTTGGCCAGAGGAAAAAATTGCACTAAACTATACTGTTACCCCCTAAACCAACATACCCCCACATGGCAAAGTACCCTGCTCCAGTATTAACCCCTACTCTGCCACACACACAACGCAAAGTACCCCGCAATACTTCCACATCGCAAAGTACCCTACTACACTATTAACCCCTAACCTTCCACACACCCACATCGCAAAGTACCCTGCTACACTGTCAGGGTACAGGTAAATGACATATATATATATATATATATATATATATATATATATATATATGTACTAACATATATATATATATATATATATATATATATATATATATATATATATATATAGGACAGGGGAATGTGTTTATGTATGAAACCATATTTTTATCAGATATTATTAAAATAGGTTTGCAATTCTGATGTCAGGAATTTACTCAAACCCCACATGATTTGAATACACATCTCAAGACTCAAATACAGACAGGATGTCTCAAGAAACTTCAAAAACACAGCATTTGCTCCCTAGTTGGAGGTGAAAACTTCAAGGAAAGTCAATTTGTGTCAAAATGAATGACCATATTTATCTTGCTATATGCAGAGTTTTATGGTTTGAGATAGTGTATAAGACCATTGAGCCATTTCAAGAGACCAGATGGTTACTACCTGGAAATGTGTGATAAAATCTCCTACTCCTTACAACGTTGCCTAGAAGTCTGTGTTAAGTGATATATTTTGTGAGAAAGTAACCGTTTACATTTCAAATGTGAATTGACCCCATGCCGTGTAAGTAGGGCAATGAAAACTTGGACAACAAAAGCAAATGTTACAATGTAAGTTTGAAATTTACTGAAAAATACAACTGTATTTAGATTTCAAGTAAAATATACTTCAGCATTGTAGGAAAATATATATTTTAATGGATATGAGACTGTCTATTTATGTGATATTAAATATAAACACATGAATAGGGGAAATTGTGGACCTAAGAAGCAGTGACAGATAGCATTCATACTAGATAAACATTTGCTGAGATTGATAAACATTGCAAATAGATATATAAATGTTAAATCATTTCTAACAATTATTTCTTTGTGTTGCAGGCAACAATTGGTCATGGGCATCAATTTATATATTCAGAATTTGTTAGAAATGTGAAATATGCTGTGTTTATATATAAATGCCAGGATACTGGTGACATTTTAAATGGATTTAAAGCTAATCGGTTAGCAGTAGAAATATAAATTATTTTGATGTAATATGATATTATTATGATATTATTTGATGTTTCATATTAAAATAATCAGAAAATTCACATGGTGCTATCCTACCTGGAATTTGGATTGTAAGTAATTAATGCAAGAAATTATGATGATTTTAAATAATCATTATATGGGATATTTAAAATTTAGCAAACATGAATGTTAGAAATGGTTAAATGATCTGTTTGTTTTGTCTGCTGCCCCTGATGGCCAGAATCCAGTATAACAAACAAGGGACTTAACTGTTAAAAGATGCGTTTCCATGGTGACCATGCCAAGCCTAGGGCCAATCCGATAAGACTTCCCAGGTAACCAATGGGATGATCAGCTTCCGTAGGGCCACCCACATGGTTTCATAAATGAGTGAAAACATATATAAGTAAGGCAAGAGAGGGAAAAAGGACAGAGGCTGCTAACTTTGAGTGATAACTGCTGCTGGGCATTTGAAATACAATCATTCTAAGCAAAATTGCAAAAATGTACTTATCTGTCTTCTGAGATGGTTGCAATTAATATTTTAACACAAATATATGCATAGTCACTGCAGTTTAAATTACAGTTTATATATTAAAGAGAGCAGTCTGTATTTTTGCTTATATTCATAGTCCTGTATAGAGTTAAGTTTATCTTTTGTATGCTAAGTAATTCATCTATGCAAAATATAGAATATATATATATATATATATATATATATATATATATATATATATATATATATATATACATCTTAGAATTGGTTTTAATTATAAGTAACTAAGAATTGGTTCCAGTTTAAATAAATAGACATTTAAAGTAACTTTACACTAAGAATATATGTATTTTTAGTATCCTAATTAGAATTGTATTAGAATCAATTGTAGCTGAATAGCTGAGTATATATATATATTGTCCTATTGTTTTAACTAAGCACTGTTAAAATTGTTTCAGTCTGAATGCTCAGATGTTTATACTTTAGTCTCATTGTGTTAATTGAATGAAAGGCTATTGTGAGTAAGGCTAATTTTAAGGGTAAACTTTTATGAATTTTGCATAGCATATTTTAATAGTTTTTAAACGTGTATAGTATTGATTCATTTTCTGGTTCCTACACATATATTTCAATGTCTTCATAGATATTTACTAATAATAAAGAATTCAGGAATTGATATTAATTTTATGGTTTCTAGTATATGCATATTTTGGGTCTAGTTTAAAGGATAATTATTGAATATATTGTGTTATAACCCTGCCATATACTGACATATTATCAAAGAGAGTACTGCTAAGATTGTTATAAATATACTGACATATTATATGGAGGCACTGCTGAGATATTATTAATATTTATCATATTGATATAATATATTTGTAGTAAATAGAAATTATTATAAAAAAGGAAAAAAAAATCATATTTCGAAATTAATATTTTGAAAATATATTTTTTTTTGAAAATTGAAATATTGATTTTCATGTTCAAGATTGATATTAATATCTTGAAATATTATTAAAAAATAATTTTTGAAAAATTAATAAAAATATAAATTTTTCATATTTCAAAATTAATCAAAAATATACATTTTTCATATTTCAAGATTCATAAAAATATACATTTTTCATATTTAAAAATTCATAAAATATTATTTTTTCATATTTCAAAATAAATAAAAATATAAATTTTTCATATTTAAAAATTAATAAACATATTAGTTTTTCATATTTCAAAATTAATATTGATATTTTTGAAAATATTATTTTTTTTTCTTTCTTTTTTTCCTCTCTTGTATTGGTCAAAACTGTATTAGCATTTTTTTATCTTATTAAGTACAACACTAAAATAACGATGTCTTCAGCAAAAAGTAATGCTAGCATTTCTGTACATGATGAAATTGTACCCTCCCCAAGATCCTCTGTCCATGAAATGGTTCAGGCAAGAACTCTCAAATTAGAGGCCATGAACCACCTCATGACTAGACTTGATATTGGGGACAATGTCTCCATGTATGTTAAGGGGTGTAAAGCTAAGGCCAAAGATTTAGTTAGAGATATGTGGTTTGAAGATGGGGAATTATACCAAATGTTACTACAACTTAATGAATGCAGGGAATTTAGAGGGCGTGATGAATTAATTTTCAAAACTTGGCCGATCCTAATGTATATGAGCTGTGAGATGTCTAACCAAATGGCAGGACAGGACAGACAATTAGGACGGCTAAGGGTTGAAAATGATTCATTACGAGACTTTGAAGAAGCCTTTATTCATGAAAAGGTAGAGGTTCTAGAAGCTAACAAAAAGGTTTCTGACTTAAATAAATATAATAAGAAATTAGTGGCTGAATTTAAAGCTTTCGAAGAATAATATGAAAAATGCCAACATCGTGAGGCTGAAAAAGGATATCAACAGGCAATAAAAAAATTAAAGAGACAAATCAGCAGTGATAAGGAACCTTTAAGTAATAACACTAGTGCTGAAATGTTTAACTCAATTAAGGACTGGGGCAGAAATGAGTTTCAAGATACCAGGCCGGAGGATAGACAAAAATACCCAAATTATAGCCCTAATTCAGGCCCAGAGGTAACTTTTTCCCCTAGGCAATTACCTAACTCTGGGGGACCAGAAGATTATTATGCCTCAGATGAAGAGGGCAGTTACTATAACGGGTCAGAAAGGGGGGCTAGCTTCTCAGACAGCCCATATAAAAATACCCGGGTAAGATTTCAGCACAATAAAGATAGGACAGATGAAAGGCACCCTAACTCAAACAATAAGTTCCCAGTGAAATCCAGTAATGTACTAAATAAAGTGTACGACACCCCCACAATAATTAAATTCCTAAAGAATGCAGTAAGCCAATTTTCCAAAGGGGGGGCCACTTCCATCATTGACCACTTAGAGGCCTTTGAAAATGCTTTATCTATAATGAGTGTTACAAGTGAGCGGTTAAAAATTGAATTTCTACCTGGGTATTTGAAGGTAAACATCACAAATTCTTTGCTTCACTAAAGGATATGAATATTCATTCCTGGAGTGAAATGAAACGACAGTGCAGAAAAGAATTCGGGCAACATCGCACTAAAACTGCAGCGAGAATAGCTGTATATGGTTTAAAATGTAGTGCAGCTCAAAGCCCCATCGAGTTCCTTTCTATACTGAAAAGTGCATACAGTATGGCTGAAGATAATCCCATATTTGAATGCTCAGAGTTTGTGAATCTATTTTTTGAAGCACTGCCTGCAACCATCAAAATTAACATAGCTAGAGATTTTGATGAGAACTGCTCATTGGAATGGCTGATCAAAGAGAATACAAAGTTATACTCTATTCAGCAATCTGGTGAACAGGGGGATAAAAGGGAGAGAAAGCCCAATCCTAAATTAGTGGCCAAAACTAGGGTGTCACCTAGCCCCCTCAATTTGGAGTCTAAAAAGAAAACCTATGCAGAGATAGCCAGTGGAAACGGGCCATCTCCACAGAGGTTTAACTCTACTCCTCCCCCAACACAGGCTGAGGCACAGAGAGACTATAACCAAAGTGGGGGACATACTCAGGCGATAAATTACTCCCAAAGAGAATACCCACAAAATAGTTGGTATCCACGCAAGGGTAGATACAATAGATGGCGAAGATATTCTCAGGATAACCAGACACCCCAAGTAAATAATGCTCCCCAAAATACTAATGCTGAGCAAGCTGAACCCCAGCGGCAACCACGCCAGGATAGAAATAGCGGCCCTGATTCTGAGGGGAACCAATGGTCCAGGAATCATTATTATGGGGCATCAAGAGATAGGCCCAGGAGTAGAGGTAACTTGCACGATCAAGTAGATCAGCTTAGTACCCAGCTAATTCGGTTGAGCGAACAAGTTGCTAATATGAGTCAAAAACTTACGGCTCAGAAACCTAACCAACCTTTTTTAGGGGTACAGCCAGTGGCCAGCGGTGGGCCACAGGCACAGTCATAAATACTGCAGTACCACCTGAAAGGGAGGGGAGATATATACAAAATGCAAAGATAAATGTCAATAATGGTACTAATTGTGTTCTCTCCCCACAGACCGGAAACGTACGATTTAGTTGTGATGACGAGCAACTTCGGCCAGAAAGCCTTAACACATACCTTCCTTTGCAGCACTCTCTTAACCTTGTTTCCACAGATGCAGTACACAAGGACCCTGTCAAGGAGGAGACCGGTAGGTATGAAGTTTCCTCTGCATCTGGCAACACGATGGATTCAGGTAACACGTGGCGAAGCCCACAGATGTATGATAATGCCAATTTTATGTGTGAAATGGTAGAAACTGCAGGGAGGTATTATGTATTAGCTGAGCTACAAGATTCAGTCTCCAACCCTATCATGGGATTAATTGATACTGGGTCTCGGGCAACTATCTTATCCCACAGGTACTACACACAGCTAAACGAGCTAACACCCCACAAACTTAAAATAAAAAAAATTGATGGTTCTCTAATAGGTGTTGGGGGTGACTCTCTAAATGTCCATGGTAGGGCATGGTTAGAATTTAAAATGGGGAACAGGGTCATAAGACAGCCTGTCATTACAGTGGATCTGCCAACTGATCGTTTAATTATTGGTAGTGATCTCCTGAAGCGATTAAGCACCATAATTGATTGCATAAATAATGTAATTTGGTCACAAGTTAAAAGGCCTATAAATTATGAGAAATCTGGTATATCTCGCCCCCGACATAACTGTCACGTGGTGGAAGAGAAGCCAGACGCTGTGGAGATTCATTTCAGGAATAACTCTGTACCTGAAATCACTATCTTACAAATAGATGATCAGACTCCTTTAAGTGGCTCTGATGGTAATACTTTTAAAATTTTGCCTGGAAAGATAGCGAATATTTCCTTAGACGGCGATGTATTAACCATATTTCTCCACAAGGGGGATCATAAAATCCCTAAAGGGGGGGCACGCTCAATACCTCGCAGGGATTGAGAGAGTTAAAAAGGATCTATTTATCCCTATACAAGTGCATGACCTTGGTACAACAAAATATGCCCAATTGAGCTTGAAACAGGAAGCTAGCTATAAAAGCTAGCTATATAAGCGAAGGCTTGTTAGCACAGATAGCTGAACCTAAAGTGATTAAATATCTTTCTCCCCAAGACCACTGTGTCCACGGCCTGGATAACAGGTTTGAAAGCTATAACATCACAGCTAAGTGCTTATTATCTATCTCTATAGGTAATAAGTCAGTGAAGCACCTGTTTTTAGTTTTAAATATTCCCCATAATCAAATATACATTGGCAATAATATCTTACATAGATATGCCATACAAATAGATTTGATTAACTTTTGCCTCTGGAGCAGGTTAAGGGGGGACCCTGAAGTATTTCAGGATGAAAGTGCAGCCCTGAAATCAAACCAGCAATTGCCATATGCTGTGAATATACAGGTGTAACGATGTTGTAATTCCTGCTGGGGCTGATAAATTTCTTTTACCCTTACAGGTAAAGATAGGTCAGAAATTAAAAACTTCTGAAACACTAATTTGCCTCTCCCATAGAATACAAAATCTGGGTGTCCCAATGACCTATACTCCTATGGTGAATATTGGAACTATTCCAATACATGTTATTGTACATAACATGACCCCACAAGATATAACTTTATCCAAGGGGACTACCATAGGATATGCGCTGGAATGCAGTTATTACACTTTTGGATTCCAGAATAATATAATTGGGCTAATACCTGAAGGATACTTAACTGAAGAACAATTAATAGAACAATCCTTTGCATCTATGCCAGAGGGTCTATTTACTATTCAGTCTATTTATCCCTTCAGCTCAGAGGAAGGCATCTGTAAAATTGAAGAAGCCTCTATAGTATTTGATCAGTCGATCAAACAGCAAGAATACCCCAATACCCAGAGTCATGGGGGCAATGTAAATCATAATCAAGGGGATCTCACCTCTAGATTGGAAAAAGCCTATGAAATAGGACAGCCTGAAATCTTTCCAGGATTTCAGCAAATAGTCGAAGAGCAAATATCCTTAGCTAATGGCTGTTCCAGCGATGCTGAACGCCAACAGCTGCGAGAACTCATGATGGAGTACAAGGATATTTTTGCTAGGGATTCTTATGACTGTGGTACTACAGACTTGCTCATTGCAAGAATACAAACAGATCCCAATGCACCACCTGTCTTTGTTAAACAACACAGACTTCCTTTAGCCTCATATGATTATCTTGCAGATATCATAAGGAACTTGGAAGAAAGAGGTATTATCAGATAGGTGCACAGCTCTTACAACAATCCTTTTCTAGGTGTTCTTAAGCCCAATGGACAATGGCGTTTGTGTGCTGATTTAAGACAGCTAAACAAATGAGTGTTAGCACAGATGCATGGATCCAAAATATTCACTGCCATTGATTGTGCACAGGGATATTGGACCATAAAAATACACAAGGAGGACCAGTATAAGCTGGCATTCTCATTCCAAAAGGTCCAATATGCATTTCAGAGACTCCCTTTTGGATACATAAATTCTGGACATGAATTTGCTGTATTCATGCATAAGGCTATGCCTGATGCACTGGAAAGGGGGACCTTATCTTATGTCGATGATGTCTTAATCAAAAGCACAGACTTTGAAAAACACATTGCAGAGCTTAAACACGTCCTCAGCCAACTTAAAAGGGCAGGTGTCAAATTATCCCTACAAAAAGCTCAATGGTGCCGCACTCGTGTAAACTTCTTGGGACATGAAGTTACTTCTGAAGGGCTAAAACCTCAGAAGAAAAAGGTGGAAGCTATAGTAAATTCTAAAAACCCAACTAATTTAAAGGAATTGAGATCATTGCTGGGTATGACGAATTATTCTCGCAAATTCATTGATAATTATGCAGAGTTAGCTAAACCACTACTACTTCTTCTAAAGAAGGATGTGAAATGGCACTGGAGTGAGTCTCAAGAGACAGCCATCAAAGAGCTGAAGAGAAATCTCACACAAGCACCTTGCTTAGCATACCCTGAAGGTGGTAAACCTTTCTTCTTAGAGACAGGTTACACAGATATAAGCATGAGTGCTGTTTTATACCAAAAGCATGATAATTTAAGCAAAGCCATTGCTTATGCAAGCAAAACTCTATCCCCAGTAGAAATAAAATTTAGCGATTGCGAAAAAGCTCTACAAAATTTCTGCAGCTATATACAGGGCAAGAAAATTATTGTAGAAACGGCCCACCAGCCTTTGCTATATTTGCAAAGTGAGAGAATAAGAGATGGGAATTTGTCAAATAGCCGCATAACAGTGTGGACTCTTTCCTTACAAGGCTGGCCTTTAGAAATTCACTACAAGCAGAATAAAAAGAATCCAGGGGCTTGCTGAGCTCCACGACTGTACTGCTAAAGATCCTGGGGAAGAATTGTCAGAAGATGATTTCTTGGAGGAACAATTGCTTTCCCCATATAAAATGTACAATGAGGACCATTGTCAAACATTACCTTGGGTATACGTTGATGGTTGTTCTTACCATGCCACTATTGATAACGAGCACAGATTAGTCGCTGGCATTGGTATAACTTGGGCAAATGGATTCTCAAATATATCTATAGGTTTCAACATTGGACCAAGATCCAGTCAAGTTGCGGAACTCACTGCTGTTCTAAAAACCATTGAAATGGCTATTGAACATGGTATTCATGAATTTGTGATCAAAACTGACTCAAATTATGTGCGTGACAGTTTTGTTGAATACCTGCCAACTTGGAAAAGAAATGGCATGCAGAAAAGCAATAACAAACCAGTCAAGCATGGCAAGTTGTTCTGCGAGATTGATAATCTGGTGGTATCCAATAATTTAACCATACACTGGGAAAAGGCCAAGGGTCAGTCCAGGGTTCTAGGCCCAGATAAGGAAGGCAATGATCTTGCGGATTCATTAGCCAAACAAGGAGCCATAACTGGAGAACTCCTTAATATTGACCACTTAATGGGTGCAATTCGGGTAGAAGCCATTACCAGAAACCAGGCAAAACAACAGAGTGAGCCTAACTTGGTACAATGGAGTCAGGATTCTCCTAATGAGGACCTGATCACTAGTCAAAAAGAAGACCCCATTGTAGGCACCTTCTATAAACACATAGAAGATCCTGAAAATAATCCCATATCAAAAGATGATTGTATTGGCAAAGAAGATCTTAGAATCTTAATGAAATCCAGAACACAATTCAAGTTACAGGATGGTTTGTTAAAACATGGCATCCAGAAATGGGTAGTACCCACCAAGTTCAGAGGTCTAATGCTTCAACATGCCCATGATGCTCCCACATCTGGTCATCGTGGTGCCAAACTCACATATGAAATATTGCGTGACTATGCTTTTTGGCCACACATGTTGAAAGATGTTCAAACCTACTGTCAAGGGTGTTTAATCTGTCCACAGTTACAACCCACTGCACCAACGCATAGAACGCCATTGCAGACAAGGGGGATGGTAATGCCATGGTCAGATATACAAATTGATTTTATTGGTCCAGTAACAAGGTCATCAAGAGGTAACAAATACATATTAACCGTGACATGCCTGTTTACTAAATGGGTAGAGTGCATCAGTGCACCTAATAATAGTGCTGAAACATGCACAGCATTGCTCATCAACCACGTGTTTTCCAGATTTGGCTTGCCCCAAAGAATCAAATCAGATCGGGAAACCCACTTCACTAGCGAAGTGATGACCAAAATGTGGAAAATACTAGGGGTGAAAAGAAAGCTCCATATTGAATATAGAGCTGCCTCAAGTGGTGGTGTAGAACGTTACAACCAGTCCATTGTTAAAATCCTCAAAAAGTTTGTGAGTGAAATGGGTAAAGACTGTGATGTAAAACTACCTTTAGTCTTAATGGCATTAAGAGCAACTCCAAGTAGTGCTACCAAGATGTCACCGTTTGAACTGATGACTGGTAGGACATTGGTTCTACCTCAGCATCTACTGTACCGTACATCAGACCAAATCTTGATAAACGCTGCCAATACCCATCAATATGTGGAGAACCTAAGAAAGCACCTGCAATATGCCTTTGCATTTGCTCAAAGGAATTTAGAGAAAGCTGCAACTGCCACTAAAACCTATTATGATCTCAAAACATCCAAAAAGGAATATGAAATAAATGATAAGAGAGATCAGGTTAGGGAGAAGAAATTTCTGCCCTCATGGAAAGGTCCTTTTGTCATTACTGACAAAATATCTCCAGTGGCCTATAAATTACGGATCCCCAAAAATGAAAATTTCATAGATAAATGGGCCCATGTCATCCTAGGTCTCAACTACAAGTCATAGAGGGAGAATGAAGTCATATCTCCAAATACACTAAAGACATACTGTAGTTTAAAGATACCTAGTTGATAAGCATGAAGGCTCAAAAATGACGGACTATCTGCATAAGAGACTGTCTATGAAGTGTACGGTCAATACCCTCACCAAGTACCGCTGACTTTAAGCCAATTTAAATACATGTGTCCTACATCTATTTGAATTGGAAGGGGGAATTATGTCAGGGTACAGGTAAATGACATATACAGGTATACCCCGCTCATACAGCGGGTTAGGGACCGGAGCCCTGCTGTAAAGTGAAAACCGCCTTAAAATGAAAGAAGGCAGTTTAAGCTTTCTTTTCATTTGCCAGTGTGTTTAAAAACTTGAAAACATGTTGGAACTAACATATTAGGGGTGCAATAGTGCTACATTTAGTTTAACACTAGCACAGCACAGTATTAAGTTACTATTCAATAAATACTGTACCTGTAAAATAGTGACAATTACTGTAGTAAAATGTGCCAGACTATAGCACTGAGACACATATTGCACTGTAATGCTGTTAACAGAGTGAACTGAGCATAACAAAATGGGGCCAGTCACTTTTCTTGCAATCTCACGATGATTACAGCACTATTTCAAAATCCTTGGAGGTTGAATTTTAGCTCCACAAAGAGCTGTATTAGCGAAGCGCTGTTAAGTGAAGCGCTGTAAAGTGATGTATACCTGTATATATTATATATATATGTACTAACATATATATATATATATATATATATATATATATATATATATATATAAATAGGACAGGGGAATGTGTTTATGTATGAAACCATATTTTTATCAGATATTATTAAAATAGGGTTGCAATTCTGATGTCAGGAATTTACTCAAACCCCACATGATTTGAATACACATCTCAAGACTCAAATACAGACAGGATGTCTCAAGAAACTTCAAAAATACAGCATTTGCTCCCTAGTTGGAGGTGAAAACTTCAAGGAAAGTCAATTTGTGTCAAAAGGAATGACCATATTTATCTGGCTATATGCAGAGTTTTATGGTTTGAGATAGTGTATAAGACCATTGAGCCATTTCAAGAGACCAGATGGTTACTACCTGGAAATGTGTGATAAAATCTCCTACTCCTTACAACGTTGCCTAGAAGTCTGGGTTAAGTGATATAATTTGTGAGAAAGTAACCGTTTACATTTCAAATGCAAATTGACCCCATGCCGTGTAAGTAGGGCAATGAAAACTTGGACAACAAAAGCAAATGTTACAATGTAATTTTGAAATTTACTGAAAAATACAACTGTATTTAGATTTCAAGTAAAATATACTTCCGCATTGTAGGAAAATATATATTTTAATGGATATGAGACTGTCTATTTATGTGATATTAAATATAAACACATGAATAGGGGAAATTGTGGACCTAAGAAGCAGTGACAGATAGCATTCATATTAGAAAAACATTTGCTGAGATTGATAAACATTGCAAATAGATATATGAATGTTAAATCATTTCTAACAATTATTTCTTTGTGTTGCAGGCAACAATTGGTCATGGGCATCAATTTATATATTCATAATTTGTTAGAAATGTGAAATATGCTGTGTTTATATATAAATGCCAGGATACTGGTGACATTTTAAATGGATTTAAAGCTAATCGGTTAGCAGTAGAAATATAAATTATTTTGATGTAATATGATATTAAAAATAATTTGATGTTTCATATTAAAATAATCAGAAAATTCTGGTGATATCCTGCCTGGAATTCGGATTGTAAGTAATTAATGCAAGAAATTATGATGATTTTAAATAATCATTGTATGGGATATTTAAAATTTAGCAAACATGAATGTTAGAAATGGTTAAATGAATCTGTTTGTTTTGTCTGCTGCCCCCGATGGCCAGAATCCAGTATAACAGTCAAGGGACTTAACTGTTAAAAGAGGCGTTTCCATGGTGACCATGCCAAGCCTAGGGCCAATCCGATAAGACTTCCCAGGTAACCAATGGGATGATCAGCTTCGTAGGGCCACCCACATGGTTTCATAAATGATTGAAAACATATATAAGTAAGGCAAGAGAGGGAAAAAGGACAGAGGCTGCTAACTTTGAGTGATAACTGCTGCTGGGCGTTTGAAATACAATCATTCTAAGCAAGCTGACTGCCTTTTCTCATTGATTGCAAAAATTTACTTATCTGTCTTCTGAGATGAAACAAGGAGTTTTTGGTAACTGAATAATCGATTTTGGTCATTTTGGGTAACGTATATATATATATATCTGGCCAAATGGGACAAGCTCAGGTACCACGTCAAGGTCCTTTCCAATACCTGAGACCATAAAACAGCCACATAATGCAAGCTTTCAAATCCAAACAAACTGAAAACAAGGGAAGGGTGCACAGGAATATGTAACCACCCTAGACATATACAAAACACGGAAGGGAACTGCACTCTCATACCGGACCGGGTACACATCCCATGACCTTGCAACATGCTCAGCCCTGGGTGCCACTGGCACTCAGAGGAAGCTGTGCTGTCCCCAGAGCCACAAGCAGTTAACCCCAGACAGGTCTGGGTGCAAGAACCATAGGGAAAATTACAAAACAAATTAATACAACACACAGAGAAAACCCAGCACTCACTTACAAGCTCTCAGCTAAGATTTAAAAGCAAAAATGGAAAGGTTAGTCACCGCATCTGGTCAAATGGGACAAGCTCAGGTACCACGTCAAGGTCCTTTCCAATACCTGAGACCCTAAAACAGCCACACAATGCAAGCTTTCAAATCCAAACAAACTGAAAACAAGGGAAGGGTGCACAGGAATATGTAACCACTCTAGACATATACAAAACACGGAAGGGAACTGCACTCTCATACCGGACCGGGTACACATCCCATGACCCTGCAACATGCTCAGCCCTGGGTACCACTGGCACTCACAGGAAGCTGTGCTGTCCCCAGAGCCACAAGCATTTAACCCCAGACAGGTCTGGGTGCAAGAACCATAGGGAAAATTACAAAACAAATTAATACAACACCCAGAGAAAACCCAGCACTCACTTACAAGCTCTCAGCTAAGATTTAAAAGCAAAAATGGAAAGGTTAGTCACCGCATCTGGCCAAATGGGACAAGCTCAGGTACCACGTCAAGGTCCTTTCCAATACCTGAGACCCTAAAACAGCCACACAATGCAAGCTTTCAAATCCAAACAAACTGAAAACAAGGGAAGGGTGCACAGGAATATGTAACCCCCCTAGACATATACAAAACACGGAAGGTAACTGCACTCTCATACCGGACCGGGTACACATCTCATGACCCTGCAACATGCTCAGCCCTGGGTGCCACTGGCACTCATAGGAAGCTGTGCTGTCCCCAGAGCCACAAGCAGTTAACCCCAGACAGGTCTGGGTGCAAGAACCATAGGGAAAATTACAAAACAAATTAATACAACACACAGAGAAAACCCAGCACTCACTTACAAGCTCTCAGCTAAGATTTAAAAGCAAAAATGGAAAGGTTAGTCACCGCATCTGGCCAAATGGGACAAGCTCAGGTACCACGTCAAGGTCCTTTCCAATACCTGAGACCCTAAAACAGCCACACAATGGAAGCTTTCAAATCCAAACAAACTGAAAATAAGGGAAGGGTGCACAGGAATATGTAACCACCCTAGACATATACAAAACACGGAAGGGAACTGCACTCTCATACCGGACCGGGTACACATCCCATGACCCTGCAACATGCTCAGCCCTGGGTGCCACTGGCACTCACAGGAAGCTGTGCTGTCCCCAGAGCCACAAGCAGTTAACCCCAGACAGGTCTGGGTGCAAGAACCATAGGGAAAATTACAAAACAAATTAATACAACACACAGAGAAAACCCAGCACTCACTTACAAGCTCTCAGCTAAGATTTAAAAGCAAAAATGGAAAGGTTAGTCACCGCATCTGGCCAAATGGGACAAGCTCAGGTACCACGTCAAGGTCCTTTCCAATACCTGAGACCCTAAAACAGCCACACAATGCAAGCTTTCAAATCCAAACAAACTGAAAACAAGGGAAGGGTGCACAGGAATATGTAACCACCCTAGACATATACAAAACACGGAAGGGAACTGCACTCTCATACCGGACCGGGTACACATCCCATGACCCTGCAACATGCTCAGCCCTGGGTGCCACTGGCACTCACAGGAAGCTGTGCTGTCCCCAGAGCCACAAGCATTTAACCCCAGACAGGTCTGGGTGCAAGAACCATAGGGAAAATTACAAAACAAATTAATACAACACCCAGAGAAAACCCAGCACTCACAAGCTCTCAGCTAAGATTTAAAAGCAAAAATGGAAAGGTTAGTCACCGCATCTGGCCAAATGGGACAAGCTCAGGTACCACGTCAAGGTCCTTTCCAATACCTGAGACCCTAAAACAGCCACACAATGCAAGCTTTCAAATCCAAACAAACTGAAAACAAGGGAAGGGTGCACAGGAATATGTAACCACCCTAGACATATACAAAACACGGAAGGGAACTGCACTCTCATACCGGACCGGGTACACATCTCATGACCCTGCAACATGCTCAGCCCTGGGTGCCACTGGCACTCACAGGAAGCTGTGCTGTCCCCAGAGCCACAAGCAGTTAACCCCAGACAGGTCTGGGTGCAAGAACCATAGGGAAAATTACAAAACAAATTAATACAACACACAGAGAAAACCCAGCACTCACAAGCTCTCAGCTAAGATTTAAAAGCAAAAATGGAAAGGTTAGTCACCGCGTCTGGCCAAATGGGACAAGCTCAGGTACCACGTCAAGGTCCTTTCCAATACCTGAGACCCTAAAACAGCCACACAATGCAAGCTTTCAAATCCAAACAAACTGAAAACAAGGGAAGGGTGCACAGGAATATGTAACCACCCTAGACATATACAAAACACGGAAGGGAACTGCACTCTCATACCGGACCGGGTACACATCCCATGACCCTGCAACATGCTCAGCCCTGGGTGCCACTGGCACTCACAGGAAGCTGTGCTGTCCCCAGAGCCACAAGCAGTTAACCCCAGACAGGTCTGGGTGCAAGAACCATAGGGAAAATTACAAAACAAATTAATACAACACACAGAGAAAACCCAGCACTCACTTACAAGCTCTCAGCTAAGATTTAAAAGCAAAAATGGAAAGGTTAGTCACCGCATCTGGCCAAATGGGACAAGCTCAGGTACCACGTCAAGGTCCTTTCCAATACCTGAGACCCTAAAACAGCCACACAATGCAAGCTTTCAAATCCAAACAAACTGAAAACAAGGGAAGGGTGCACAGGAATATGTAACCACTCTAGACATATACAAAACACGGAAGGGAACTGCACTCTCATACCGGACCGGGTACACATCCCATGACCCTGCAACATGCTCAGCCCTGGGTACCACTGGCACTCACAGGAAGCTGTGCTGTCCCCAGAGCCACAAGCATTTAACCCCAGACAGGTCTGGGTGCAAGAACCATAGGGAAAATTACAAAACAAATTAATACAACACCCAGAGAAAACCCAGCACTCACTTACAAGCTCTCAGCTAAGATTTAAAAGCAAAAATGGAAAGGTTAGTCACCGCATCTGGCCAAATGGGACAAGCTCAGGTACCACGTCAAGGTCCTTTCCAATACCTGAGACCCTAAAACAGCCACACAATGCAAGCTTTCAAATCCAAACAAACTGAAAACAAGGGAAGGGTGCACAGGAATATGTAACCCCCCTAGACATATACAAAACACGGAAGGGAACTGCACTCTCATACCGGACCGGGTACACATCTCATGACCCTGCAACATGCTCAGCCCTGGGTGCCACTGGCACTCATAGGAAGCTGTGCTGTCCCCAGAGCCACAAGCAATCAAAACCCCAGACAGGTCTGGGTGCAAGAACCATAGGGAAAATTACAAAACAAATTAATACAACACACAGAGAAAACCCAGCACTCACTTACAAGCTCTCAGCTAAGATTTAAAAGCAAAAATGGAAAGGTTAGTCACCGCATCTGGCCAAATGGGACAAGCTCAGGTACCACGTCAAGGTCCTTTCCAATACCTGAGACCCTAAAACAGCCACACAATGGAAGCTTTCAAATCCAAACAAACTGAAAATAAGGGAAGGGTGCACAGGAATATGTAACCACCCTAGACATATACAAAACACGGAAGGGAACTGCACTCTCATACCGGACCGGGTACACATCCCATGACCCTGCAACATGCTCAGCCCTGGGTGCCACTGGCACTCACAGGAAGCTGTGCTGTCCCCAGAGCCACAAGCAGTTAACCCCAGACAGGTCTGGGTGCAAGAACCATAGGGAAAATTACAAAACAAATTAATACAACACACAGAGAAAACCCAGCACTCACTTACAAGCTCTCAGCTAAGATTTAAAAGCAAAAATGGAAAGGTTAGTCACCGCATCTGGCCAAATGGGACAAGCTCAGGTACCACGTCAAGGTCCTTTCCAATACCTGAGACCCTAAAACAGCCACACAATGCAAGCTTTCAAATCCAAACAAACTGAAAACAAGGGAAGGGTGCACAGGAATATGTAACCACCCTAGACATATACAAAACACGGAAGGGAACTGCACTCTCATACCGGACCGGGTACACATCCCATGACCCTGCAACATGCTCAGCCCTGGGTGCCACTGGCACTCACAGGAAGCTGTGCTGTCCCCAGAGCCACAAGCATTTAACCCCAGACAGGTCTGGGTGCAAGAACCATAGGGAAAATTACAAAACAAATTAATACAACACCCAGAGAAAACCCAGCACTCACAAGCTCTCAGCTAAGATTTAAAAGCAAAAATGGAAAGGTTAGTCACCGCATCTGGCCAAATGGGACAAGCTCAGGTACCACGTCAAGGTCCTTTCCAATACCTGAGACCCTAAAACAGCCACACAATGCAAGCTTTCAAATCCAAACAAACTGAAAACAAGGGAAGGGTGCACAGGAATATGTAACCACCCTAGACATATACAAAACACGGAAGGGAACTGCACTCTCATACCGGACCGGGTACACATCTCATGACCCTGCAACATGCTCAGCCCTGGGTGCCACTGGCACTCACAGGAAGCTGTGCTGTCCCCAGAGCCACAAGCAGTTAACCCCAGACAGGTCTGGGTGCAAGAACCATAGGGAAAATTACAAAACAAATTAATACAACACACAGAGAAAACCCAGCACTCACTTACAAGCTCTCAGCTAAGATTTAAAAGCAAAAATGGAAAGGTTAGTCACCGCGTCTGGCCAAATGGGACAAGCTCAGGTACCACGTCAAGGTCCTTTCCAATACCTGAGACCCTAAAACAGCCACACAATGCAAGCTTTCAAATCCAAACAAACTGAAAACAAGGGAAGGGTGCACAGGAATATGTAACCACCCTAGACATATACAAAACACGGAAGGGAACTGCACTCTCATACCGGACCGGGTACACATCCCATGACCCTGCAACATGCTCAGCCCTGGGTGCCACTGGCACTCATAGGAAGCTGTGCTGTCCCCAGAGCCACAAGCAATCAAAACCCCAGACAGGTCTGGGTGCAAGAACCATAGGGAAAATTACAAAACAAATTAATACAACACACAGAGAAAACCCAGCACTCACTTACAAGCTCTCAGCTAAGATTTAAAAGCAAAAATGGAAAGGTTAGTCACCGCATCTGGCCAAATGGGACAAGCTCAGGTACCACGTCAAGGTCCTTTCCAATACCTGAGACCCTAAAACAGCCACACAATGGAAGCTTTCAAATCCAAACAAACTGAAAATAAGGGAAGGGTGCACAGGAATATGTAACCACCCTAGACATATACAAAACACGGAAGGGAACTGCACTCTCATACCGGACCGGGTACACATCCCATGACCCTGCAACATGCTCAGCCCTGGGTGCCACTGGCACTCACAGGAAGCTGTGCTGTCCCCAGAGCCACAAGCAGTTAACCCCAGACAGGTCTGGGTGCAAGAACCATAGGGAAAATTACAAAACAAATTAATACAACACACAGAGAAAACCCAGCACTCACTTACAAGCTCTCAGCTAAGATTTAAAAGCAAAAATGGAAAGGTTAGTCACCGCATCTGGCCAAATGGGACAAGCTCAGGTACCACGTCAAGGTCCTTTCCAATACCTGAGACCCTAAAACAGCCACACAATGCAAGCTTTCAAATCCAAACAAACTGAAAACAAGGGAAGGGTGCACAGGAATATGTAACCACCCTAGACATATACAAAACACGGAAGGGAACTGCACTCTCATACCGGACCGGGTACACATCCCATGACCCTGCAACATGCTCAGCCCTGGGTGCCACTGGCACTCACAGGAAGCTGTGCTGTCCCCAGAGCCACAAGCATTTAACCCCAGACAGGTCTGGGTGCAAGAACCATAGGGAAAATTACAAAACAAATTAATACAACACCCAGAGAAAACCCAGCACTCACAAGCTCTCAGCTAAGATTTAAAAGCAAAAATGGAAAGGTTAGTCACCGCATCTGGCCAAATGGGACAAGCTCAGGTACCACGTCAAGGTCCTTTCCAATACCTGAGACCCTAAAACAGCCACACAATGCAAGCTTTCAAATCCAAACAAACTGAAAACAAGGGAAGGGTGCACAGGAATATGTAACCACCCTAGACATATACAAAACACGGAAGGGAACTGCACTCTCATACCGGACCGGGTACACATCTCATGACCCTGCAACATGCTCAGCCCTGGGTGCCACTGGCACTCACAGGAAGCTGTGCTGTCCCCAGAGCCACAAGCAGTTAACCCCAGACAGGTCTGGGTGCAAGAACCATAGGGAAAATTACAAAACAAATTAATACAACACACAGAGAAAACCCAGCACTCACTTACAAGCTCTCAGCTAAGATTTAAAAGCAAAAATGGAAAGGTTAGTCACCGCGTCTGGCCAAATGGGACAAGCTCAGGTACCACGTCAAGGTCCTTTCTAATACCTGAGACCCTAAAACAGCCACACAATGCAAGCTTTCAAATCCAAACAAACTGAAAACAAGGGAAGGGTGCACAGGAATATGTAACCACCCTAGACATATACAAAACACGGAAGGGAACTGCACTCTCATACCGGACCGGGTACACATCCCATGACCCTGCAACATGCTCAGCCCTGGGTGCCACTGGCACTCACAGGAAGCTGTGCTGTCCCCAGAGCCACAAGCAGTTAACCCCAGACAGGTCTGGGTGCAAGAACCATAGGGAAAATTACAAAACAAATTAATACAACACACAGAGAAAACCCAGCACTCACTTACAAGCTCTCAGCTAAGATTTAAAAGCAAAAATGGAAAGGTTAGTCACCGCATCTGGCCAAATGGGACAAGCTCAGGTACCACGTCAAGGTCCTTTCCAATACCTGAGACCCTAAAACAGCCACACAATGGAAGCTTTCAAATCCAAACAAACTGAAAATAAGGGAAGGGTGCACAGGAATATGTAACCACCCTAGACATATACAAAACACGGAAGGGAACTGCACTCTCATACCGGACCGGGTACACATCCCATGACCCTGCAACATGCTCAGCCCTGGGTGCCACTGGCACTCACAGGAAGCTGTGCTGTCCCCAGAGCCACAAGCAGTTAACCCCAGACAGGTCTGGGTGCAAGAACCATAGGGAAAATTACAAAACAAATTAATACAACACACAGAGAAAACCCAGCACTCACTTACAAGCTCTCAGCTAAGATTTAAAAGCAAAAATGGAAAGGTTAGTCACCGCATCTGGCCAAATGGGACAAGCTCAGGTACCACGTCAAGGTCCTTTCCAATACCTGAGACCCTAAAACAGCCACACAATGCAAGCTTTCAAATCCAAACAAACTGAAAACAAGGGAAGGGTGCACAGGAATATGTAACCACCCTAGACATATACAAAACACGGAAGGGAACTGCACTCTCATACCGGACCGGGTACACATCCCATGACCCTGCAACATGCTCAGCCCTGGGTGCCACTGGCACTCACAGGAAGCTGTGCTGTCCCCAGAGCCACAAGCATTTAACCCCAGACAGGTCTGGGTGCAAGAACCATAGGGAAAATTACAAAACAAATTAATACAACACCCAGAGAAAACCCAGCACTCACAAGCTCTCAGCTAAGATTTAAAAGCAAAAATGGAAAGGTTAGTCACCGCATCTGGCCAAATGGGACAAGCTCAGGTACCACGTCAAGGTCCTTTCCAATACCTGAGACCCTAAAACAGCCACACAATGCAAGCTTTCAAATCCAAACAAACTGAAAACAAGGGAAGGGTGCACAGGAATATGTAACCACCCTAGACATATACAAAACACGGAAGGGAACTGCACTCTCATACCGGACCGGGTACACATCTCATGACCCTGCAACATGCTCAGCCCTGGGTGCCACTGGCACTCACAGGAAGCTGTGCTGTCCCCAGAGCCACAAGCAGTTAACCCCAGACAGGTCTGGGTGCAAGAACCATAGGGAAAATTACAAAACAAATTAATACAACACACAGAGAAAACCCAGCACTCACTTACAAGCTCTCAGCTAAGATTTAAAAGCAAAAATGGAAAGGTTAGTCACCGCGTCTGGCCAAATGGGACAAGCTCAGGTACCACGTCAAGGTCCTTTCCAATACCTGAGACCCTAAAACAGCCACACAATGCAAGCTTTCAAATCCAAACAAACTGAAAACAAGGGAAGGGTGCACAGGAATATGTAACCACCCTAGACATATACAAAACACGGAAGGGAACTGCACTCTCATACCGGACCGGGTACACATCCCATGACCCTGCAACATGCTCAGCCCTGGGTGCCACTGGCACTCACAGGAAGCTGTGCTGTCCCCAGAGCCACAAGCAGTTAACCCCAGACAGGTCTGGGTGCAAGAACCATAGGGAAAATTACAAAACAAATTAATACAACACACAGAGAAAACCCAGCACTCACTTACCAGCTCTCAGCTAAGATTTAAAAGCAAAAATGGAAAGGTTAGTCACCGCATCTGGCCAAATGGGACAAGCTCAGGTACCACGTCAAGGTCCTTTCCAATACCTGAGGCCCTAAAACAGCCACACAATGCAAGCTTTCAAATTCAAACAAACTGAAAACAAGGGAAGGGTGCACAGGAATATGTAACTACCCTAGACATATACAAAACACGGAAGGGAACTGCACTCTCATACCGGACTGGGTACACATCTCATGACCCTGCAACATGCTCAGCCCTGGGTGCCACTGGCACTCATAGGAAGCTGTGCTGTCCCCAGAGCCACAAGCAGTCAACCCCAGACAGGTCTGGGTGCAAGAACCATAGGGAAAATTACAAAACAAATTAATACAACACACAGAGAAAACCCAGCACTCACTTACAAGCTCTCAGCTAAGATTTAAAAGCAAAAATGGAAAGGTTAGTCACCGCATCTGGCCAAATGGGACAAGCTCAGGTACCACGTCAAGGTCCTTTCCAATACCTGAGACCCTAAAACAGCCACACAATGCAAGCTTTCAAATCCAAACAAACTGAAAACAAGGGAAGGGTGCACAGGAATATGTAACCACCCTAGACATATACAAAACACGGCTCGGGGGAAAGCACAGCTTCCTGTGAGTGCCAGTGGCACCCAGGGCTGAGCATGTTGCAGGGTCATGGGATGTGTACCCGGTCTGGTATGAGAGTGCAGTTCCCTTCCGTGTTTTGTATATGTCTAGGGTGGTTACATATTCCTGTGCACCCTTCCATTTGTTTGGATTTGAAAGCTTGCATTGTGTGGCTGTTTTAGGGTCTCAGGTATTGGAAAGGACCTTGACGTGGTACTTGAGCTTGTCCCATTTGGCCAGATGCGGTGACTAACCTTTCCATTTTTGCTTTTAAATCTTAGCTGAGAGCTTGTAAGTGAGTGCTGGGTTTTCTCTGTGTGTTGTATTAATTTGTTTAATAATTTTCCCTGTGGTTCTTGCACCCAGACCTGTCTGGGGTTAACTGCTTGTGGCTCTGGGGACAGCACAGCTTCCTGTGAGTGCCAGTGGCACCCAGGGCTGAGCATGTTGCAGGGTCATGGGATGTGTACCCGGTCCGGTATGAGAGTGCAGTTCCCTTCCGTGTTTTGTATATGTCTAGGGTGGTTACATATTCCTGTGCACCCTTCCCTTGTTTTCAGTTTGTTTGGATTTGAAAGCTTGCATTGTGTGGCTGTTTTAGGGTCTCAGGTATTGGAAAGGACCTTGACTTGGTACCTGAGCTTGTCCCATTTGGCCAGATGCGGTGACTAACCTTTCCATTTTTGCTTTTAAATCTTAGCTGAGAGCTTGTAAGTGAGTGCTGGGTTTTCTCTGTGTGTTGTATTAATTTGTTTTGTAATTTTCCCTATGGTTCTTGCACCCAGACCTGTCTGGGGTTAACTGCTTGTGGCTCTGGGGACAGCTCACTTCCTGTGAGTGCCAGTGGCACCCAGGGCTGAGCATGTTGCAGGGTCATGGGATGTGTACCCGGTCCGGTATGAGAGTGCAGTTCCCTTCCGTGTTTTGTATATGTCTAGGGTGGTTACATATTCCTGTGCACCCTTCCCTTGTTTTCAGTTTGTTTGGATTTGAAAGCTTGCATTATGTGGCTGTTTTATGGTCTCAGGTATTGGAAAGGACCTTGACGTGGTACCTGAGCTTGTCCCATTTGGCCAGATGCGGTGACTAACCTTTCCATTTTTGCTTTTAAATCTTAGCTGAGAGCTTGTAAGTGAGTGATGGGTTTTCTCTGTGTGTTGTATTAATTTGTTTTGTAATTTTCCCTATGGTTCTTGCACCCAGACCTGTCTGGGGTTAACTGTTTGTGGCTCTGGGGACAGCACAGCTTCCTGTGAGTGCCAGTGGCACCCAGGGCTGAGCATGTTGCAGGGTCATGGGATGTGTACCCGGTCCGGTATGAGAGTGCAGTTCCCTTCCGTGTTTTGTATATGTCTAGGGTGGTTACATATTCCTGTGCACCCTTCCCTTGTTTTCAGTTTGTTTGGATTTGAAAGCTTGCATTGTGTGGCTGTTTTAGGGTCTCAGGTACTGGAAAGGACCTTGACGTGGTACCTGAGCTTGTCCCATTTGGCCAGATGCGGTGACTAACCTTTCCATTTTTGCTTTTAAATCTTAGCTGAGAGCTTGTAAGTGAGTGCTGGGTTTTCTCTGTGTGTTGTTTTAATTTGTTGTGTAATTTTCCCTATGGTTCTTGCACCCAGACCTGTCTGGGGTTAACTGCTTATGGCTCTGGGGACAGCACAGCTTCCTGTGAGTGCCAGTGGCACCCAGGGCTGAGCATGTTGCAGGGTCATGGGATGTGTACCCGGTCCGGTATGAGAGTGCAGTTCCCTTCCATGTTTTGTATATGTCTAGGGTGGTTACATATTCCTGTGCACCCTTCCCTTGTTTTCAGTTTGTTTGGATTTGAAAGCTTGCATTGTGTGGCTGTTTTAGGGTCTCAGGTATTGGAAAGGACCTTGACGTGGTACCTGAGCTTGTCCCATTTGGCCAGATGCGGTGACTAACCTTTCCATTTTTGCTTTTAAATCTTAGCTGAGAACTTGTAAGTGAGTGCTGGGTTTTCTCTTTGTGTTGTATATGTATATATATATATATATATATATATATATATATATATATATATATCTTAGAATTGGTTTTAATTATAAGTAACTAAGAATTGGTTCCAGTTTAAATAAATAGACATTTAAAGTAACTGTTTACACTAAGAATATATGTATTTTTAGTATCCTAATTAGAATTGTATTAGAATCGATTGTAGCTGAATATATATATATATATATATATATATATATATATATATATATATATATATATATATATATTGTCCTATTGTTTAACTAAGCACTGTTAAAATTGTATCAGTCTGAATGTTCAGTGGTTTATACTTTAGTCTCATTGTGTTAATTGAATGAAAGGCTATTGTGAGTAAGGCTAATTTTAAGGGTAAACTTTTATGAATTTTGCATAGCATATTTTGATAGTTTTTAAACGTGTATAGTATTGATTCATATTCTGGTTCCTACAAATATATTTCAATGTGTTCATAGATATTTACTAATAATAAAGAATTCAGGAATTTATATTAATTTTATGGTTTCTAGTATATGCATATTTTGGGTCTAGTTTAAAGGATAATTATTGAATATATTCGGCTAGATTTGGAGTTTTGTCGGTAACGACCCGAAAAACTAACGCCGGCTTTTTTCTGGCCGCACCATAAAAATAACTCTGGTATTGAGAGTCCACAAAAAGGCTGTGTTAGGCTCCAAAAAAGGAGCGTAGAGCATTTTTAATGCAGCTTCAACTCTCGATACCAGAGTTGCTTACGCAAGCGGCCAGCCTCAAAAACGTGCTCGTGCACGATTCCCCCATAGGAAACAATGGGGCTGTTTGAGCTGAAATAAAACCTAACACCTGCAAAAAAGCCGCGTTCAGCTCTTAACGCAGCCCCATTGTTTGCTATGGGGAAACACTTCCTACGTCTGCACCTAACACTCTAACATGTACCCAGAGTCTAAACACCCCTAACCTTACACTTATTAACCCCTAATCTGCCGCCCCCGCTATAGCTGACCCCTGCATATTATTATTAACCCCTAATCTGCCGCTCCGTACACCGCCGCAACCTACATTATCCCTATGTACCCCTAATCTGCTGCCCTAACATCGCCGACCCCTATATTATATTTATTAACCCCTAATCTGCCCCCCACAACGTCGCCTCCACCTGCCTACACTTATTAACCCCTAATCTGCCGACCGGACCGCTCCGCTACTATAATAAAGTTATTAAACCCTAATCCGCCTCACTAACCCTATAATAAATAGTATTAACCCCTAATCTGCCCTCCCTAACATCGCCGACACCTAACTTCAATTATTAACCCCTAATCTGCCGACCGGAGCTCACCGCTATTCTAATAAATGTATTAACCCCTAAAGCTAAGTCTAACCCTAACACTAACACCCCCCTAAGTTAAATATAATTTAAATCTAACGAAATTAATTATCTCTTATTAAATAAATTATTCCTATTTAAAGCTAAATACTTACCTGTAAAATAAATCCTAATATAGCTACAATATAAATTATAATTATATTATAGCTATTTTAGGATTAATATTTATTTTACAGGTAACTTTGTATTTATTTTAACCAGGTACAATAGCTATTAAATAGTTAAGAACTATTTAATAGCTAAAATAGTTAAAATAATTACAAATTTAAATGTAAAATAAATCCTAACCTAAGTTACAATTAAACCTAACACTATACTATCAATAAATTAATTAAATAAACTACCTAAAATTACCTACAATTAACCTAACACTACACTATCAATAAATTAATTAAATACAATTCCTACAAATAAATACAATTAAATAAACTTGCTAAAGTACAAAAAATAACAAAGAACTAAGTTACAAAAAATAAAAAAATATTTACAAACATAAGAAAAATATTACAACAATTTTAAACTAATTACACCTACTCTGAGCCCCCTAATAAAATAACAAAGCCCCCCAAAATAAAAAAATGCCCTACCCTATTCTAAATAACTAAAGTTCAAAGCTCTTTTACCTTACCAGCCCTGAACAGGGCCCTTTGCGGGGCATGCCCCAAGAAGTTCAGCTCTTTTGCCTGTAAAAGAAAAAATACAATACCCAAGCCCCCCAACATTACAACCCACCACCCACATACCCCTAATCTAACCCAAACCCCCCTTAAATAAACCTAACACTAAGCCCCTGAAGATCTTCCTACCTTATCTTCACCTCACCGGGTTCAACGATCTGTCCAGAAGAGCTCCTCCGATGTCCTGATCCAAGCCCAAGCGGGGGGCTGAAGAGGTCCATGATCCGGATGAAGTCTTCATCCAAGCGGGAGCTGAAGAGGTCTATGATCCGGATGAAGTCTTCTATCAACGGCATCTTCAATCTTCTTTCTTCCGGATCCATCTTGCAGACCTCCGACGCGGAACATCCTGCTGGCCCGACGGACTAACGACGAATGACGGTTCCTTTAAGGGACGTCATCCAAGATGGCGTCCCTCGAATTCCGATTGGCTGATAGGATTCTATCAGCCAATTGGAATTAAGGTAGGAATAAGGTAGCCAATCAGATTGAGCTCGCAATCTATTGGCTGTTCCGATCAGCCAATAGAATGCGAGCTCAATCTGATTGGCTGATTGGATCAGCCAATCGGATTGAACTTGAATCTGATTGGCTGATTCCATCAGCCAATCAGAATATTCCTACCTTAATTCCGATTGGCTGATAGAATCCTATCAGCCAATCTGAATTCGAGGGACGCCATCTTGGATGACGTCCCTTAAAGGAACCGTCATTCTTCAGTTGGACGTCGCCAGAAGAAGATGGGTCCGCGGTGGAGGTCTTCAGGATGGAGCCGGTCGTCATCGGATGAAGATAGAAGATGCCGCTTGGATCAAGATGGTTGCTGGTCCGGATCGCCTCTTCTTCCCAGATAGGATGAAGACTTTGGAGCCTCTTCTGGACCTCTTCAGCCACCGGATGATGGATCGCCAACCCCCGCTTGGGTTGGATGAAGATTTTGGAGCCAGGACGGATCGGTGATACCTGGTGAGGTGAAGACAAGGTTGGATGATCTTCAGGGGCTTAGTGTTAGGTTTATTTAAGGGGGGTTTGGGTTAGATTAGGGGTATGTGGGTGGTGGGTTGTAATGTTGGGGGGGGGGTATTGTATGTTTTTTTTTTACAGGCAAAAGAGCTGAACTTCTTGGGGCATGCCCCGCAAAGGGCCCTGTTCAGGGCTGGTAAGGTAAAAGAGCTTTTAACTTTATTAATTTAGAATAGGGTAGGGCATTTTTTTATTTTGGGGGGCTTTGTTGTTTTATTAGGGGGCTTAGAGTAGGTGTAATTAGTTTAAAATTGTTGTAATATTTTTCTTATGTTTGTAAATATTTTTTTATTTTTTGTAACTTAGTTCTTTTTTATTTTTTGTACTTTAGCTAGTTTATTTAATTGTATTTATTTGTAGGAATTGTATTTAATTAATTTATTGATAGTGTAGTGTTAGGTTAATTGTAGGTAATTGTAGGTAGTTTATTTAATTAATTTATTGATAGTGTAGTGTTAGGTTTAATTGTAACTTAGGTTAGTATTTATTTTACAGGTAATTTTGTAATTATTTTAACTATTTTAGCTATTAAATAGTTCTTAACTATTTAATAGCTATTGTACCTGGTTAAAATAAATACAAAGTTGCCTGTAAAATAAATATAAATCCTAAAATAGCTATAATATAATTATAATTTATATTGTAGCTATATTAGGATTTATTTTACAGGTAAGTATTTATCTTTAAATAGGAATAATTTATTTAATAAGAGTTAATTAATTTCGTTAGATGTAAATTATATTTAATTTAGGGAGGTGTTAGTGTTAGGGTTAGACTTAGCTTTAGGGGTTAATCCATTTATTAGAGTAGCGGTGAGCTCTGGTCGGCAGATTAGGGGTTAATAATTGAAGTTAGGTGTCGGCGATGTTAGGGAGGGCAGATTAGGGGTTAATACTATTTATTATAGGGTTAGTGAGGCGGATTAGGGGTTAATAACTTTATTATAGTAGCGGTGCGGTACGCTCGGCAGATTAGGGGTTAATAAGTGTAGGCAGATGGAGGCGACGTTGAGGGGGGCAGATTAGGGGTTAATAAATATAATACAGGGGTCGGCGGTGTTAGGGGGAGCAGATTAGGAGTACATAAGGATAACGTAGGTGGCGGTTGGCAGATTAGGGGTTAAAAAAATTTATTCGAGTGTCGCCGATGTGGGGGGACCTCGGTTTAGGGGTACATAGGTAGTTTATGGGTGTTAGTGTACTTTAGAGTACAGTAGTTAAGAGCTTTAGAAACCGGCGTTAGCCCAGAAAGCTCTTAACTACTGACTTTTTTCCTGCGGCTGGAGTTTTGTCGTTAGATGTCTAACGCTCACTTCAGAAACGACTCGAAATACCGGAGTTAGAAAGATCCCATTGAAAAGATAGGATACGCAATTGACGTAAGGGGATCTGCGGTATGGAAAAGTCGCGGCTGAAAAGTGAGCGTTAGACCCTATTTTGAGTGACTCCAAATACCGGCGGTAGCCTAAAACCAGCGTTAGGAGCCTCTAACGCTGGTTTTCACGGCTAACGCCAAACTCCAAATCTAGGTCTAGGTGTTATAACCCTGCCATATACTGACATATTATCAAAGAGAGTACTGCTAAGATTCTTATAAATATACTGACAACACTAATAACCCCTAATCCACCACTCCCCAACATTGCAAAGTATCCCCTAACATCCTAAAAACTAGCCACCCAACACCCCTAACCTAACACCCGCTAAGTTACCAAAAATAAAAAACTACCATTACAGTGCGCTAATTGAAGTGAATAGATCTTTACATAAACAAAACCCTATCCTAAAACCAAAGTAACCCCTCAAAAAAAGCTCTTTTGCACCCAAAACTAAAAAAAAACAAAACCCACCCAAAAAATCCTATTGCTAAACTCCAAAATTGGTACTCACTAAACTGGAATCCGGTTCCTAGATGATCGCCTCCGGCGGTGCTCCTTTCTTTAACCTTTGCTAAACCACAAAAACATAATTTATGCTTATCTGATAAATTCATTACTTTCATGGTGGTGAGAGTCCACAATCCATACAGTTACCTACCACTAGGAAGAGACAAAAGATTCCCAAACCCCAAGAACTCTATAAAGCCCCTCACCAGTACCTCATTCTAATGTATAGCTGAGCACAGGAAGAAAAGTAGTAAGAGCCAACAAAATAGGAGCAGGGGAAAAAAGTTGCGCGCAAAAAAACAAAATAAAAAAAACAGGGTGGAGTCTCATGGACTCTCACTACCATAAAAGAAATGAATTTATTAGGTAAGCATAAGTTATGTTTTCTTTCATACAGGTGGTGAGAGTCCATGAACCTTTACTCCTGGGAGCTAATACCCAAGCTGTGGAGTCCACGAGTAATAACAGAAAAGGGTGGGATCTAAGAAAAAAAATTAACTGAGAAACTAAATCCACAACAATAACACATAACCAACAGGCAAATATAAATCACCCTGAGACAACTGCCTGAAGGTCACTCCAGCAAAGGCTGCCTCAGAAGAAGCAAAAACTTTAAAATGGTAGAAAAAATATGCAAAGAAGACTGAATAGCTGACTTGCAAAAATTGGTCCACTGATAAAACATTCTAAAAACACAAGAAGTGGCAACTGGTCTGAAAAAATGAGCAGAAAGCCATCTAGTTGAAGGCGACCTGCCTCCAAGAAAACTATATGAAACAAAAGCTTTAACCAAGAAGTCAAAGGAAACGCAGAAATTCTCTTAACTTCCTAGAACCAGCAAAAGGAACAAACTAAAAGTTTGCATGTCAACATAACACTACAAAGCTCTAACAGAATCCAAAACACGAAGAGACCACTCTGAATATTAAAGAATGAACAACAATGTCCCAACTTATATAGTCAGAAAACATAACCTTATCCTAAAGAAAAATAAAATAAGGAAGCTGTCAGGTGTGCTTACCAGCCATTCCAGGTTGCGTTGAACACCAACAGTGATTTATTCAGTCTCTGCTTCCCATGTGGAGGAACGCAGAGTCTCAACTCTAGCATCTGCTGCTGCCGCTATCTAGGAGCACGTGGTTGCACGCTGCCTAGAGTCTGCCATTTCCTAATTACCGGAGGCTTCAGGTGTGGGAGTTCCTATAAAAGCTCACTCGGCCAATCACTCTGGGCTGAGTTATTGCCTTACCTAACTTGTTCAGAGGTTTGGCATACTTACTTTGCACCTCCATTTGCTCACCTGGTTCCGGAAAGCCAAGCATATATACCTGTTACCTGTACATGCTCACCTTGTTCCAAATACCAAGCATACTTACCTGATACCTGCGTATGCTCACCTTGTTCCAGACACCAAGCATAATTACCTGATACCTGTGTATGTTAACCTTGTTCCAGAGACCAAGCACACTTACCTGTTATCTGTATATGCTCAACTTGTTCCAGAGACCAAGCTTACTTACTTGATACCTGCGTATGCCCACCTTGTTCCAGAGACCAAGCATACTTACCTTGCACTTGCGTATGCTACCTGGTTCCTAAAAGCCAAGCAGACTTTCCTGATACCTGTGTATGCTCACCTTTTTCAAGAAGCTGTGTCTACTGTACCTGTATGGCATTTCATTAGTCTCACAAATAGTACCCGCTGGGTATCCTGTGCCTGCTATACCAGTGACAGCCTTCCTCAAAGCAGCTGTGCCTGCCGTACCTATATGGTATTTCATGACAGTCTCACCAACAGTACCCACTGAGTATCCTGTGCCTGCTGAGAATCCTGTGTCTGCTATACAAGTGACAGCTTTGCTCAAACCAGCTGTGCCTGCTGTACCTACCTGGTATCCTGTGAGAGTCTCACCAACAGTAACCGTTGGGTAACCTGTGCCTGCTGAGAATGCTGTATCTGCTATATAAGTGACAGCTCTCCTCAAACCAGCTGTGCCTGCTTTACTTAATGGTTCCTGTTACAGTCTCACCAACAGTATCCGCTGGATATCCTGTGCCTACTGAGTATCCCATGTCTGCTATATCAGTGTCAGCTTTCCTCAATCTAGCTGTATCTGCTGTACCTTCCTGGTATTCCGTGACAGCCTCACCCTTTACTGCACAATTCAAGCATCAGTGTCCAATGGACTTTGTTACTGCCAACTACTTAAGTATTCGAAACTTGTATTGAACTTTAGTGTTTTGCATTTGGCCTATATTCAAACTTGCTGTTTCTGTGATCTTCAATTTGAACTACCAACTGTTTGCTTATCATTAGTGATGTTGCGAACCTAAAATTTTCGGTTCGCGAACCGCGGACTCGAACTTCCGGTATTGTTCGCGAACGCGCGAACCGCACGAACCGCCATTGAATTCAATAGGCAGGCGAACTTTAAAACCTACAAGGACTCTTTCTGGCCACAATAGTGATGGAAAAGTTGTTTCAAGGGTCCTAACACCTGGACTGTTGCATGCTGGAGGGGGATCCCTGGCAAAACTCCCATGGAAAATTACATAGTTGATGCAGAGTCTGCTTTTAAGCCATAATGGGTCTAAATCAACTAACATTCCCAAAGTGGCTGTCTCAAAACATCCCGGACAGAAGATAGATTGATAGTGATAGATAGGATAGATAGATATACATAGATTGATAGTTAGATAGAATCGATAGAAGAGAAATAGATATATTTGTCAGATATATAATTACCCTAATAAATTCTAATAATCAAACATGCGTTCTTGGACCCAACTAGCTTGTGTCAATTAGTACTTTTCTTAGCACTTTAATCCCTGTTCCCCCCCCTCCCCTATCGTGGGAGTTCTATATGGCCTGCCAGATTACCCTGAAAAATTATAATAATAAGACATGTGGTCTGCTACCTATTTTAACGAGGTTGTGTTTTAAGTACTACCATTCTTAGCACTTTAATCTCTGTAACTCCCCCTATTTGGTGAGGTCTATACGGCCTGGATGATTACCCATACAAAATATAATAATAAGACATCTGCTCTTGGTCTGCGACCCATGGTAATTAGTAATGTCCTTCGCATTTTAATAGCTGTTACTCATACTCACCCTATCGGTGGAGGTCTATATGGCCTGCATGATTACCCTTACAAAATATAACAACCAAACATATGTTCTGGGACCCATGGTAAGTAGGTTGTGTTATGTAGTACTGTTCTTTGCATTTTCATACCTGTTACAACACCAAATGGTGGCAGGTCTATCTGTCCTTCATGATTAGCTGCACCCAAACCCAAAAAAAAGCCGAGTGGTCTTAGGCTAACACCCATGGCTAACTCTGTTGTTTCAATTAGTACTATTCTTAGCACTTTCATCCCTGTTACGGGCAGTCTACATGGCCATCATGATTAGCCGAACAAAATACTACAATCCAACCTTTGCTCAGTCTTCCTAGGCCCTTCATTGTCTGTATTTTGATAGTACAGTTCTTATTATTTTTATAGCTGATACAACACCGAATGTTGTCAGCTCTATATGGCCTGCATGATTAGCTGCACCCAATACAAAAATAAATCCAAGCGGTCTTGGATTAACACCCATGGCTAACTCTGTTGTTTCAAGTAGTACTATTCTTAGCACTTTCATCTCATCATCCCTGTTACTTCCAGGACTCTCGGTGGTGGTGGTCTACATGGCCATCATGATTAGCCTAACCAAATACTACAATCCAACCTTGGCTCAGTCTTCCTAAGGCCCTTCATTGGCTGTATTTTGCTAGTACTGTTCTTATTACTATGGTGGTCTACATGGCCATCATGATTAGCCTAACCAAATACTACAATCCAACCTTGGCTCAGTCTTCCTAAGGACCTTCATTGGCTGTATTTTGCTAGTACTGTTCTTATTAGTTTAATAGCTGATACAACACCGAATGTTGTCAGCTCTATATGGCCTGCATGAATAGCCGCACCCAAAGCCAAAAAAAAGCCAAGCGGTTTTGCACTAACACCCATGGCTAACTCTGTTGTTTCAAGTTCTACTATTCTTAGCTCTTTCATCTCATCATCCCTGTTACTTCCAGGACTCTCGGTGGTGGTGGTCTACATGGCCATCATGATTAGCCTAACCAAATACTACAATCCAACCTTGGCCCAGTCTTCCTAAGGCCCTTCATTGGCTGTATTTTGGTAGTACTGTTCTTATTAGTTTAATAGCTGATATGACACCGAATGTTGTCAGCTCTATATGGCCTGCATGAATAGCCGCACCCAAAGCCAAAAAAAAGCCAAGCGGTTTTGCACTAAAACCCATGGCTAACTCTGTTGTTTCAAGTTCTACTATTCTTAGCTCTTTCATCTCATCATCCCTGTTACTTCCAGGACTCTCGGTGGTGGTGGTCTACATGGCCATCATAATTAGCCTAACCAAATACTACAATCCAACCTTGGCCCAGTCTTCCTAAAGCCCTTCATTGGCTGTATTTTGGTAGTACTGTTCTTATTAGTTTAATAGCTGATACGACACCGAATGTTGTCAGCTCTATATGGCCTGCATGAATAGCCGCACCCAAAGCCAAAAAAAAGCCAAGCGGTTTTGCACTAACACCCATGGCTAACTCTGTTGTTTCAAGTTCTACTATTCTTAGCTCTTTCATCTCATCATCCCTGTTACTTCCAGGACTCTCGGTGGTGGTGGTCTACATGGCCATCAGGATTAGCCTAACCAAATACTACAATCCAACCTTGGCTCAGTCTTCCTAAGGCCCTTCATTGGCTGTATTTTGCTAGTACTGTTCTTATTACTACATGGTGGTCTACATGGCCATCATGATTAGCCTAACCAAATACTACAATCCAACCTTGGCCCAGTCTTCCTAAGGCCCTTCATTGGCTGTATTTTGGTAGTACTGTTCTTATTAGTTTAATAGCTGATACGACACCGAATGTTGTCAGCTCTATATGGCCTGCATGAATAGCCGCACCCAAAGCCAAAAAAAAGCCAAGCGGTTTTGCACTAACACCCATGGCTAACTCTGTTGTTTCAAGTTCTACTATTCTTAGCTCTTTCATCTCATCATCCCTGTTACTTCCAGGACTCTTGGTGGTGGTGGTCTACATGGCCATCATGATTAGCCTAACCAAATACTACAATCCAACCTTGGCTCAGTCTTCCTAAGGCCCTTCATTGGCTGTATTTTGGTAGTACTGTCATCCTTTTGAATAAAAGATTACAGTAAAGGCATTGATTTTAGAAACCCACAGATCATTATTTGCAACCGTGAATTTAGAAAAAAAAATTGATTACACAGCCGTGACACTTATTTATGCTCAGGCCTTTTTAATACGAGGGTCCCGGAGCCTCAACCGAAACAACAGCATGAAAGAGGAGATATGTCATCCTTTTGAATAAAAGATTACAGGAAAGGCATTGATTTTAGAAACCCACAGATCATTATTTGCAACCGTGAATTTAGAAAAAAAAATTGATTACACACCCGTCACACTTATTTATGCTCAGGCCTTTTTAATACGAGGGTCCCGGAGGCTCAACTGAAACAACAGCATGAAAGAGGAGATATGTCATCCTTTTGAATAAAAGATTACAGGAAAGGCATTGATTTTAGAAACCCACAGATCATTATTTGCAACCGTGAATTTAGAAAAAAAAATTGATTACACAGCCGTGACACTTATTTATGCTCAGGCCTTTTTAATACGAGGGTCCCGGAGCCTCAACCGAAACAACAGCATGAAAGAGGAGATATGTCATCATTTTGAATAAAAGATTACAGGAAAGGCATTGATTTTAGAAAGCCACAGATCATTATTTGCAACCGTGAATTTAGAAAAAAAAATTGATTACACACCCGTCACACTTATTTATGCTCAGGCCTTTTTAATACGAGGGTCCCGGAGGCTCAACCGAAACAACAGCATGAAAGAGGAGATATGTCATCCTTTTAAATAAAAGATTACAGGAAAGGCATTGATTTTAGAAAGCCACAGATCATTATTTGCAACCGTGAAATTAGACAAAAACATTGATTAGACAGCCGTGACACTTATTTATGCTCAGGCCTCTTTAATACGAGGGTCCCGGAGGCTCAACCGAAACAACAGCATGAAAGAGGAGATATGTCATCCTTTTGAATAAAAGATTACAGTAAAGGCATTGATTTTAGAAACCCACAGATCATTATTTGCAACCGTGAATTTAGAAAAAAAAATTGATTACACACCCGTCACACTTATTTATGCTCAGGCCTTTTTAATACGAGGGTCCTGGAGCCTCAACCGAAACAACAGCATGAAAGAGGAGATATGTCATCCTTTTGAATAAAAGATTACAGGAAAGGCATTGATTTTAGAAAGCCACAGATCATTATTTGCAACCATGAAATTACACAAAAACATTGATTAGACAGCCGTGACACTTATTTATGCTCAGGCCTTTTTAATACGAGGGTCCCGGAGGCTCAACCGAATCAACAGCATGAAAGAGGAGATATGTCATACTTTTGAATAAAAGATTACAGGAAAGGCATTGATTTTAGAAACCCACAGATCATTATTTGCAACCGTGAATTTAGAAAAAAAAATTGATTACACACCCGTCACACTTATTTATGCTCAGGCCTTTTTAATACGAGGGTCCCGGAGCCTCAACCGAAACAACAGCATGAAAGAGGAGATATGTCATCCTTTTGAATAAAAGATTACAGGAAAGGCATTGATTTTAGAAAGCCACAGATCATTATTTGCAACCGTGAAATTAGACAAAAACATTGATTAGACAGCCGTGACACTTATTTATGCTCAGGCCTTTTTAATACGAGGGTCCCGGAGCCTCAACCGAAACAACAGCATGAAAGAGGAGATATGTCATCCTTTTGAATAAAAGATTACAGGAAAGGCATTGATTTTAGAAACCCACAGATCATTATTTGCAACCGTGAATTTAGAAAAAAAAATTGATTACACACCCGTCACACTTATTTATGCTCAGGCCTTTTTAATACGAGGGTCCCGGAGCCTCAACCGAAACAACAGCATGAAAGAGGAGATATGTCATCCTTTTGAATAAAAGATTACAGGAAAGGCATTGATTTTAGAAACCCACAGATCATTATTTGCAACCGTGAATTTAGAAAAAAAAATTGATTACACAGCCGTGACACTTATTTATGCTCAGGCCTTTTTAATACGAGGGTCCCGGAGCCTCAACCGAAACAACAGCATGAAAGAGGAGATATGTCATCCTTTTGAATAAAAGATTACAGGAAAGGCATTGATTTTAGAAAGCCACAGATCATTATTTGCAACCGTGAATTTAGAAAAAAAAATTGATTACACACCCGTCACACTTATTTATGCTCAGGCCTTTTTAATACGAGGGTCCCGGAGGCTCAACCGAAACAACAGCATGAAAGAGGAGATATGTCATCCTTTTGAATAAAAGATTACAGGAAAGACATTGATTTTAGAAAGCCACAGATCATTATTTGCAACCGTGAAATTAGACAAAAACATTGATTAGACAGCCGTGACACTTATTTATGCTCAGGCCTCTTTAATACGAGGGTCCCGGAGGCTCAACAGAAACAACAGCATGAAAGAGGAGATATGTCATCCTTTTGAATAAAAGATTACAGTAAAGGCATTGATTTTAGAAACCCACAGATCATTATTTGCAACCGTGAATTTAGAAAAAAAATTGATTACACACCCGTCACACTTATTTATGCTCAGGCCTTTTTAATACGAGGGTCCTGGAGCCTCAACCGAAACAACAGCATGAAAGAGGAGATATGTCATCCTTTTGAATAAAAGATTACAGGAAAGGCATTGATTTTAGAAAGCCACAGATCATTATTTGCAACCGTGAAATTAGACAAAAACATTGATTAGACAGCCGTGACACTTATTTATGCTCAGGCCTCTTTAATACGAGGGTCCCGGAGGCTCAACCGAAACAACAGCATGAAAGAGGAGATATGTCATCCTTTTGAATAAAAGATTACAGTAAAGGCATTGATTTTAGAAACCCACAGATCATTATTTGCAACCGTGAATTTAGAAAAACAAATTGATTACACACCCGTCACACTTATTTATGCTCAGGCCTTTTTAATACGAGGGTCCTGGAGCCTCAACCAAAACAACAGCATGAAAGAGGAGATATGTCATCCTTTTGAATAAAAGATTACAGGAAAGGCATTGATTTTAGAAAGCCACAGATCACTATTTGCAACCGTGAATTTAGAAAAAAAAATTGATTACACACCCGTCACACTTATTTATGCTCAGGCCTTTTTAATACGAGGGTCCCGGAGCCTCAACCGAAACAACAGCATGAAAGAGGAGATATGTCATACTTTTGAATAAAAGATTACAGGAAAGGCATTGATTTTAGAAAGCCACAGATCATTATTTGCAACCGTGAAATTACACAAAAACATTGATTAGACAGCCGTGACACTTATTTATGCTCAGGCCTTTTTAATACGAGGGTCCCGGAGGCTCAACCGAAACAACAGCATGAAAGAGGAGATATGTCATACTTTTGAATAAAAGATTACAGGAAAGGCATTGATTTTAGAAACCCACAGATCATTATTTGCAACCGTGAATTTAGAAAAAAAAATTGATTACACACCCGTCACACTTATTTATGCTCAGGCCTTTTTAATACGAGGGTCCCGGAGCCTCAACCGAAACAACAGCATGAAAGAGGAGATATGTCATCCTTTTGAATAAAAGATTACAGGAAAGGCATTGATTTTAGAAAGCCACAGATCATTATTTGCAACCGTGAAATTAGACAAAAACATTGATTAGACAGCCGTGACACTTATTTATGCTCAGGCCTTTTTAATACGAGGGTCCCGGAGCCTCAACCGAAACAACAGCATGAAAGAGGAGATATGTCATCCTTTTGAATAAAAGATTACAGGAAAGGCATTGATTTTAGAAACCCACAGATCATTATTTGCAACCGTGAATTTAGAAAAAAAAATTGATTACACACCCGTCACACTTATTTATGCTCAGGCCTTTTTAATACGAGGGTCCCGGAGCCTCAACCGAAACAACAGCATGAAAGAGGAGATATGTCATCCTTTTGAATAAAAGATTATAGGAAAGGCATTGATTTTAGAAAGCCACAGATCATTATTTGCAACCGTGAATTTAGAAAAAAAAATTGATTACACACCCGTCACACTTATTTATGCTCAGGCCTTTTTAATACAAGGGTCCCGGAGCCTCAACCGAAACAACAGCATGAAAGAGGAGATATGTCATAATAATAAGAAAAAGAAGAGCGCAGCTTCATCCGGTAAAAAAGTTCATCTTTATTAATTAGAGTACATGGATAAAATTCCAGCAGCAGCAGGAAACATAGAACAGGGATGAAAGGTCTGACTAGTTTCGGCTATCTCGCCGTAATCGTAAACCTGTACATCTTAAAATTGTATCGGTTTAAAAATACTTTACTATTCTCTGATTGGTTGGAGAGAGGGCGTTGTTTGCTAAAGCATATTAACTCCATGAGTGCTGAAAGGGGTAGTGGGAGCTAGATGACTATACATACTGAATCTAGAGGGCTCTTCTAGTCAATTGAGATCAATGTATTGTATTGCATTATAGATATTAGTAAGAGTATATATTACTCTTGCCCTTGAATTATATGTGACATGAGAAACATTTTTGAATCTTGATATAAAAGGGTTACACCTGTTTATGTAGCATTGTAATCAACAATATGGTATATATAAAAAAATACTAAAACCATTTCAAATGTATGTTTAGATATAGGGATCTATGAATTACTTAGGTATTATTCCAACCTCCTTTCTTTCTGTAAATATAATCTGTCACCTTAAGAACATACTGGTGTACAACAGTTTTCAATAAAATACTCCTAGATTCAGTATGTATAGTCATCTAGCTCCCACTACCCCTTTCAGCACTCATGGAGTTAATATGCTTTAGCAAACAACGCCCTCTCTCCAACCAATCAGAGAATAGTAAAGTATTTTTAAACCGATACAATTTTAAGATGTACAGGTTTACGATTACGGCGAGATAGCCGAAACTAGTCAGACCTTTCATCCCTGTTCTATGTTTCCTGCTGCTGCTGGAATTTTATCCATGTACTCTAATTAATAAAGATGAACTTTTTTACCGGATGAAGCTGCGCTCTTCTTTTTCTTATTATTATGACATATCTCCTCTTTCATGCTGTTGTTTCGGTTGAGGCTCCGGGACCCTTGTATTAAAAAGGCCTGAGCATAAATAAGTGTGACGGGTGTGTAATCAATTTTTTTTTCTAAATTCACGGTTGCAAATAATGATCTGTGGCTTTCTAAAATCAATGCCTTTCCTATAATCTTTTATTCAAAAGGATGACATATCTCCTCTTTCATGCTGTTGTTTCGGTTGAGGCTCCGGGACCCTCGTATCAAAAAGGCCTGAGCATAAATAAGTGTGACGGGTGTGTAATCAATTTTTTTTTCTAAATTCACGGTTGCAAATAATGATCTGTGGGTTTCTAAAATCAATGCCTTTCCTGTAATCTTTTATTCAAAAGGATGACATATCTCCTCTTTCATGCTGTTGTTTCGGTTGAGGCTCCGGGACCCTCGTATTAAAAAGGCCTGAGCATAAATAAGTGTCACGGCTGTCTAATCAATGTTTTTGTCTAATTTCACGGTTGCAAATAATGATCTGTGGCTTTCTAAAATCAATGCCTTTCCTGTAATCTTTTATTCAAAAGGATGACATATCTCCTCTTTCATGCTGTTGTTTCGGTTGAGGCTCCGGGACCCTCGTATTAAAAAGGCCTGAGCATAAATAAGTGTGACGGGTGTGTAATCAATTTTTTTTTCTAAATTCACGGTTGCAAATAATGATCTGTGGGTTTCTAAAATCAATGCCTTTCCTGTAATCTTTTATTCAAAAGTATGACATATCTCCTCTTTCATGCTGTTGTTTCGGTTGAGCCTCCGGGACCCTCGTATTAAAAAGGCCTGAGCATAAATAAGTGTCACGGCTGTCTAATCAATGTTTTTGTGTAATTTCACGGTTGCAAATAATGATCTGTGGCTTTCTAAAATCAATGCCTTTCCTGTAATCTTTTATTCAAAAGTATGACATATCTCCTCTTTCATGCTGTTGTTTCGGTTGAGGCTCCGGGACCCTCGTATTAAAAAGGCCTGAGCATAAATAAGTGTGACGGGTGTATTTTTAAACCGATACAATTTTAAGATGTACAGGTTTACGATTACGGCGAGATAGCCGAAACTAGTCAGACCTTTCATCCCTGTTCTATGTTTCCTGCTGCTGCTGGAATTTTATCCATGTACTCTAATTAATAAAGATGAACTTTTTTACCGGATGAAGCTGCACTCTTCTTTTTCTTATTATTTACACATTGGATTACAAGGAATCCTCTTTGCAGTCTCTTTCCGATTACATCCCCGTTCCTACCTTCTCAGTGTTAAATGCTTCAGTTTGGAAGCGGATCGTCTTGACACGAAGGATTCACCACGGAGCGGTTCAGCCAATGGGCTCGCAGCTTCACACACACCCCCAGTTTAGACGTCATGCCTAGGCGCCGGGACGCTTGAAACAGAGAAACATCAGCGGCGTTACACGCCAAGCGGAGGATCTCTATCAGCGCATACCTTGTACAGCCTTGGAGCAGTCAATCGTCTAGAACCGGAGAGGATATTGGCAGAAGGGTGAGTTTGCTTCACTCTATTCCGCAATGGTGGATGCCTTTTTGTTCCTCACTACTGGGGGTGGTTGCTGTGTAGACCTGCTGGGGCAAATACCGCTACAATTTAACTGACCTTTGTGAAGATTCCACGAAACTGGTTTGGAACATTACATTTGTAGAGACACACTAGCATCCAATTTGGGAAATTTTTTTCATTGTTATTTGAGATATGTCATACTTTTGAATAAAAGATTACAGGAAAGGCATTGATTTTAGAAACCCACAGATCATTATTTGCAACCGTGAAATTAGAAAAAAAAATTGATTACACACCCGTGACACTTATTTATGCTCAGGCCTTTTTAATACGATGGTCCCGGAGCCTCAACCGAAACAACAGCATGAAAGAGGAGATATGTCATACTTTTGAATAAAAGATTACAGGAAAGGCATTGATTTCAGAAACCCACAGATCATTATTTGCAACCGTGAAATTAGAAAAAAACATTGATTACACACCCGTGACACTTATTTATGCTCAGGCCTTTTTAATACGATGGTCCCGGAGCCTCAACCGAAACAACAGCATGAAAGAGGAGATATGTCATACTTTTGAATAAAAGATTACAGGAAAGGCATTGATTTTAGAAACCCACAGATCATTTATATGACCCGTGTAATAGAAAAAAACATTCATTAGACACCGGTTACACTTATTTATCCTCAGGCCTTGTTAATACGAGGGTCCCGGAGCCGCAACTGAAACAACAGCATGAAAGAGGACATATGTCAATCTTTTTGAATTATAGATTACAGGAAAGGCATTGATTTTAGAAACACTGAGATAATTACTTGCAACCGGGAAATCAAAAAAAAAATTGAACAGACACCCAGTACACTTTATTATCCATAGGCCTTTTCAGCAGAGGCTCCAGGACCCTCAACAAAAACAAGAGCAGGGAGCTGGGCATAGGAGTACAATGGAGTGTGACAATAATAATCTGAAGGTGAAGATTGCATAGTTGTGGCATTTTAATTTTGTTATCGTGGGAACTTAGTACTTGCAATGACCTTGCTCTGGTGAATCCATATCGCAAATGTGTTATTTAAGGCACTGTTTGTCTATTTTTTTGAATATCAGCATTTGTTAAATGAAGCTCAACTTAGGCTGGTGAGAAACGACCTTTCTTCTGGCTGTTTGCAAATGTTGTGGCTCTGGACAAACATGTGAATAAGGGGCCATCAGCCATATTCTGCACGCAACCCCTTTGATGATTGACGATAAACATGTGTCACCTGCAAGCAGAGCTCGTTACTTCTGTCTAAATCATCTTCCTGGTATGGACAGGCCACTGTTTCCCACAGCAAGTACGAATTTTGAAATACAAGATTGTCTTGAGTATGGTAGGAAACCAAAGTTTATTTAATTCAGTACTATCTATCACCACAAAAAATGAACTTCTTGAAGCAACAAAAATGCCAGCAATTTCATGTGCTTATGGATGACAAGGACGTCATGTCCTTTGGTGCACAGAGATGGAGACGATTTTTGCCCTCCCTGTACACTACCCAGATGTCTCAAACATCACCAGAAACACAATACAGCCACTCTTGTGAAGTTCCTGGTGTTCCGGTAGCCATCTCTTTGCGCTCCTAAAGGAATACTTTATCAGTGTTTTTGTATACATCCGACAACAGCTTCGGAGACTGTGGTGACGCACATGTTATTTACTGTTGTTCCAGCTGTGGCAATATCAATTGGCACGAAAAAGTTAAGATTTGTGGGTTGTGGAGCCTATAGCTGTTAAGGTAGAACGTGTGTTTGAGGAGCTCCAGGTCTTACAAATTACTTTGGAGTTAGTTTTCAACCTTAATTTAATTTTCTTTTTGGGATTCATAGTCACACTTTCTGGGGCTATCCAAGAGGAGCCTGGTAAAAGCAGTAGTAGTCACCCCTTATATCAACGGGTACGGAGACCTGTTTTTTGCGTTTCCAATATTGCGCCGTACCCCAAACTAATCCTGAATGAAAAAAAAAAATTAAAATTTGGACTAGTGACGCACATTTTATGCACGCTGTGGCAATTGCAATTTGCAATAAAAATAATCTGCTAACAACAACCACTACCTACGACCACACCTGACTCCTGAAGTCATGCTTCAGTTATTAAGTCAAGTTAAATTAATTTTTTTTTTCTTTATTATGCGCAGCAGAGGCTCCAGGACCCTCGACAAAACCAGCAGCAGGAAAGAGGACATATGGCATCCTTTTGAAAAAAATGATTATAGGAAAGGCATTGATTTTAGAAACACAGAGATCATTAGTTGCAACCGTGAAATCACAAAAAACTTCGATTATACACCAAGTACACTTATTTATCCTTAGGCCTTTTTAGCAGAGGCTCCAGGACCCTCCACAAAACCAGCAGCATGAAAGAGGACATATGGCATCCTTTAGAAAATTAGATTACAGGAAAGGCATTGATTTTAGAAACACAGAGATCATTAGTTGCAACCGTGAAATCACAAAAAACTTCGATTATACACCAAGTACACTTATTTATCCTTAGGCCTTTTTAGCAGAGGCTCCAAGACCCTCAACAAAAACAAGAGCAGGGAGGTGGGCATAGGAGTACTATGGAGTGTGACAATAATAATGTGAAGGGGAAGATTGCGGAGTTGTGTCATTTTAATTTTGTTATTGTGGGAAATACTAGCAATGACCTTGCTCTGGTGAATCCATATTGCAAATGTGTTTTTTAAGGCACTGTTTGTCTTTTTATTGAATATTAGCATTTGGTAATTGAAGCTCAACTTAAGGCTGGTGAGAACCGACCTCTCTTCTGGCTGTTTGCAAATGTTGTTGCTCTGGACAAACATGTGAATAAGGGGCCATCAGCCATATTCTGCACGCAACCCCTTTGATGATTGACGATAAACATGTGTCACCTGCAAGCAGAGCCCGTTACTTCTGTCTAAATCATCTTCCTGTTATGGACAGCCCACTGTTTCCCACAGCAAGTCCAAAGCTTGAACTACAAGATTGTCTTGAGTATGGTAGGAAACCAAAGTTTATTTAATTCAGTACTATCTATCACCACAAAAAATGAACTTCTTGAAGCAACAAAAATGCCAGCAATTTCATGTGCTTATGGATGACAAGGACGTCCTGTCCTGTCCTGTGGTGCACAGAGATGGAGAGGATTTTTGCCCTCCCTGTACACTACCCAGATGTCTACAACATCACCAGAAACACAAGACAGCCACTTTTGTGAAGTTCCTGGAGTGTTCCGGTAGCCATCTCTTTGCGCCCCAAAAGGAATTCTTTATTGTTGTTTTTGTATACATCCGACAATAGATTCGGAGACTGTGGTGACGCACATGTTAGTTACTGTTATTCCAGCTGTGGCAATATCAATTGGCATTAAAAAGGTAAGATTTGGGTTGTGGAGCCTATAGCTGTTAAGGTAGGACGTGTGTTTGAGGAGCTCCAGGTCTTACAAATTACTTTGGAGTTAATTTTCAACCTTAATTTAATTTTCTTTTTGGGATTCATAGTCACACTTTCTGGGGCTATCCAAGAGGAGCCTGGTAAAAGCAGTAGTAGTCACCCCTTATATCAACGGGTACGGAGACCTGTTTTTTGCGTTTCCAATATTGCGCCGTACCCCAAACTAATCCTGAATGAAAAAAAAATAATTAAAATTTGGACTAGTGACGCACATTTTATGCACGCTGTGGCAATTGCAATTTGCAATAAAAATAATCTGCTAACAACAACCACTACCTACGACCACACCTGACTCCTGAAGTCATGCTTCAGTTATTAAGTCAAGTTAAATTAATTTTTTTTTTTCTTTATTATGCGCAGCAGAGGCTCCAGGACCCTCGACAAAACCAGCAGCAGGAAAGAGGACATATGGCATCCTTTGGAAAAAATGATTATAGGAAAGGCATTGATTTCAGAAACACAGAGATCATTAGTTGCAAACGGTAAATCGAAAAAAACATTGATTAGACACCCAGTACACTTATTTTTCATTAGGCCTTTTTAATAAGAGGCTCCCGGAGCCTCAACCGAAACAACAGCATCAAAAAGTACATATGGCATCCTTGTGAATAATAGATTACTGGAAAGGCATTGATTTTAGAAACCCGTGGATAATTTTTTGCAAACGTGGAATCTAAAAAAACATAGATTATACACCCAGTACACTTCTTTATCCTTAGGCCTTTTTAGCAGAGGCTCCAGGACCCTCCACAAAACCAGCAGCTTGAAAGAGGACATATGGCATCCTTTAGAAAATTAGAGTACAGGAAAGGCATTGATTTTAGAAACACAGAGATCATTAGTTGCAACCGTGAAATCACAAAAAACTTCGATTACACACCAAGTACACTTATTAATCCTTAGGCCTTTTTAGCAGAGGCTCCAGGACCCTCCACAAAACCAGCAGCATGAAAGAGGACATATGGCATACTTTAGAAAATTAGATTACAGGAAAGGCATTGATTTTAGAAACACAGAGATCATTAGTTGCAACCGTGAAATCTAAAAAAACATAGATTATACACCCAGTACACTTCTTTATCCTTAGGCCTTTTTAGAAGAGTGTCCCGGAGCCTCAACAGAAAGAACAGCATGAAAGAGGACATATGGCATCCTTTTGAAAAATAGATTACAGGAAAGGCATTGATTTTAGAAAGACAGAAAAAAATTGTTACAAACGGGAAATCTAAAAAAACATTGAATAGACACCCAGTACACTTCTTTATCCTTCGGCCTTTTGAGCAGAGGCTCCAGGACACTCAACAAAACCAGCAGTAGGAAAGAGGACATATGGCATTCTTTGTGAAAAAAAGATTATAGGAAAGGCATTGATTTTAGAAACACAGAGATCAGTTATATGACCCGGGAAATAGAAAAAGGCATTGATTTTAGAAACCCGGGGATAATTTGTTGCAACCGTGAATTTGAATTAAAAAAAAAGATTGCATGGACACCAGGTACAATTCTTTATCCATAATGCCTTTTTATAAGAGGGTCCAGGACCCTCAAACAAAAAACCAGCAGGAAAGAGGACATATGGCATACTTTTGAACAATAGAGTACAGGAAAGGCATAGATTTTAGAAACCCATAGAATTTTTTTTTTAAATGTAAATTTGAATAAAAAAAATGATTCGATGGACAGCCAGTACACCTCTTTCTCCTTAGGCCTTTTTATAAGAGGGTCCTGGACCCTCAAAAAAAACACCAGTAGGAAAGAGGACGTATGGCATCCTTTTGAACAATAGAGTATAGGTACAGCATTGATTTTACAAACCCAGAGATAATTTTGGTCAATTGTTAAATAGAAAAATAAAAATGAGTGGCCAACCAGTACACCTCTTTCTCCTTAGGCCTTTTTATAAGAGGGTCCTGGACCCTCAAAAAAAACACCAGTAGGAAAGAGGACGTATGGCATCCTTTTGAACAATAGAGTATAGGTACAGCATTGATTTTACAAACCCAGAGATAATTTTGGTCAATTGTTAAATAGAAAAATAAAAATGAGTGGCCAACCAGTACACCTCTTTCTCCTTAGGCCTTTTTATAAGATGGTCCTGGACACTCAAAAAAAACACCAGCAGGAAAGAGGACGTATGGCATCCTTTTGAACAATAGAGTACAGGTACGGCATTGATTTTACAAAACCAGAGATAATTTAGGTCAAATGAGAAATAGAAAATAAAAATGAGTGGACACCCAGTACACCTCTTTCACCTTAGGCCTTTTTATAAGAGTGTCCAGGACCCTCAAACAAAATACCAGCAGGAAAGAGAACATATGGCATACTTTGGAACAACAGAGTACTGGTACGGCATTGATTTGTGAAACCCACAGATAATTGTTTGTAAAAGTGAAATAGCACCAAAAACCATGCTTGGACTCCCACTCCAGGTCGTTCACCTTCAGCTTTTTTATAAGAGGGTCCAGCACCCTCAACAGAAACAACTGCAGGAAACACCACCACATATGCCATCCTTTTGCACAAGCGAGTACAGGTATGGCATCCATTTTAGAAACCCAAAGATAATTGAGAGGAACCAGGAACATTTTTATAAAAACTGGATGGGGCAACCATTACTACAGGTCGTTCTCCTTCAGCCTTTTTATATCATGGGCCACGACCAGCAACAGGCACAACAGCATGAAACAAAACATATGCCACCCTTTTGCACAATAGAGTACAGGTATGTCATAGATGGAACACGGAGATAATTTAGATCAACCAAGAGACGGATAAAGATGCTTGGTCGGTCCTACTCTTTCAAATTTGTTGCATTTTGCGTTCAATTGAATGGTCCACCGGATATGAGTGGTGTGTAAAGTTGTACAATTCGTAACAGTTTAATCACTAGTGTTATGTGCCTTATTTTTTTTATTTGAGTTTTGTACCCACAGAGATGCAGCAGAGGCCAGAAAAATTAGGAATGTACAAATGACTGAAACATTGGGGTATTGTTGGAGCAACTGCTGTAGCAGCGGCCAGAAAAATCGATGTTTGAAAAACATTTATAAAGTGCCCTAAAAGCTTGTGGCTTGAACACTAGTTGTTGGCGGATAAGTCAAGCAAGTCCTCCGTCTTTATAACCAAAAAAAAAAAGGCCAGCCTGTGTACCAGTTGTAGCCCAAGGCAGCTCATATCATCATCAGTAGTTTTTTATTCAAATGTATCGCCCAATGTCAGTCCCTTCGGGATCCAGCCCTCATTCATTTTTATAAAAGTGAGATAGTCAAGGCTTTTTTGACCTAGGCGACTTCTCTTCTCAGTGACAAAACCTCCTGCTGCACTAAAAGTCCTTTCGGACAGGACACTTGAAGCGGGGCAGGCCAGAAGTTCCATTGCAAATTGGGATAGCTCAGGCCACAAGTCCAGCCTGCACACCCAGTAGTCAAGGGGTCCATCGCTCCTGAGAGTGTCGAGATCCGCAGTTAAAGCTAGGTAGTCTGCTACCTGTCGGTTGAGTCTTTCTCTAAGGCTGGATCCCGAAAGGCTCTGATGGTGCATAGGAGTTAAAAAGGTACGCATGTCCTCCATTAACAAGACGTCAGGAAAGCGCCCGGTCCTTGCCGCCGTGGTCGTGGGAGGAGGAGGATTAATTTCATCTCTTCCCCTGTTACATTTCCGTGGTGCTGTGACATCACCCTTATATGCTGTATAAAGCATAGTTTTTAATTTATTATGAAAATGCTCCATCCTTTCCGACTTGCGGGAATTTGGTAACATTTCAGGCACTTTATGCTTATACCGGGGGTCGAGCAGCGTGGACATCCAGTACAGGTCGTTCTCCTTCAGCTTTTTTATACGAGGGTCCCTCAACAGGCACGACAGCATGAAAGAACCCATTTGAACAAGGTTGGATGCTGAGCTAATCATGTCGCGTTCCTCCTCCTCACTGATCTCACTGATGGTATCTTCTTCCCCCCAGCCACGTACAACACCACGGGTACCAGAGAGGTGACAACAACGAGCACCCTGGGATGACTGTTGTGCTCGGTCTTCCTCCTCCTCATCCTCCCCAAAGCCACATTCCTCCTCTGACTCCTCTTCCTCACAATCCTCTTCCTGCGTTGCCGCAGGTCCAGCAAGCAATGCTGATTAGGCTGTTTGTGGGGGTGATGGACACCACAACTCTTCCTCTTCCTCTTCACGCTCATCTACTGCCTGATCCAGCACTCTTCGCAGGGCACGCTCCAGGAAGAAAAAAAATGGTGTGATGTCGCTGATGGTGCCTTCGGTGCGACTGACAAGGTTTGTCACCTCCTCAAAAGGACGCATGAGCCTACAGGCATTGCGCATGAGCGTCCAGTAATTTGGCAAAAATATCCCCAGCTCCCCAGAGGCTGTCCTAGCACCCCGGTCATACAAATACTCATTAACAGCTTTTTCTTGTTGGAGCAGGCGGTCAAACATTAGGAGTGTTGAATTCCACCGTGTCGGGCTGTCGCAAATCAAGCGCCTCACTGGCATGTTGTTTCGACGCTGGATATCAGACAAGTGCGCCATGGCCGTGTAGGAACGCCTGAAATGGCCACACACCTTCCTGGCCTGCTTCAGGACGTCCTGTAAGCCTGGGTACTTATGGACAAATCGTTGTACAATCAGATTACACACATGTGCCATGCACGGCACATGTGTCAACTTGCCCAATTTCAATGCCGCCACCAAATTACTTCCATTGTCAGAAACAACCTTGCCAATCTCCAGTTGGTGCAGAGTCAGCCACTGATCCACCTGTGCGTTCAGGGCGGTCAGGAGTGCTGGTGCGGTGTGACTCTCCGCTTTCAGGCAAGTCAACCCCAAGACGGCGTGACACTGCCGTACCCGGGATGTAGTATAGTACCTGGGGAGCTGGGGGGGGTGCCATAGATGTGGAGCAAGACGCAGAAGTTGAAGAGGACTCAGCCGAGGAAGAGGTTATGGAAGAGGATGGAGTAGGAGGAGTAGAGGAGGTAGCAGCAGGCCTGCCTGCAAGTCGTGGCGGTGTCACCAACTCTTCTGCAGAGCCACGCATTCCATGCTTGTCAGAAGTCAGCAGGTTTACCCAATGCGCAGTGTAGGTGATATACCTGCCCTGACCATGCTTTGCAGACCAGCTATCCATGGTCATATGGACCCTTGCCCCAACGCTGTGTGCCAGACATGCCATAACTTCCTTTCTCACAACAGAGTACAGGTTTGGGATTGCCTTTTGTGAAAAGAAATTTCTGCCAGGTACCTTCCACTGCGGTGTCCCAATAGATACAAATTTTTTGAAAGCATCAGACTCCACCAGCTTGTATGGTAAAAGCTGTCGGGCTAAGAGTTCAGACAAGCCAGCTGTCAGACGCCGGGCAAGGGGGTGACTTTGAGAAATTGGCTTCTTACGCTCAAACATGTCCTTGACAGACACCTGACTGTGGGCAGATGACCAGGAACTGCTACGTAAGAGAGACTGAGTGGAGGATGGTTGAGAGGGGGCAAGGAGGACAGCACTGGTTGACGTGGCTGAAGATGCTGGAGCAGGAGGAGGAGGGCGGCTTTCACTTTGTGTGCTGCTTCTACTCATGTGTTCTTCCCATCGGCCTTTGTGATGGGAGACCATGTGCCTTCGCAAAGCAGTTGTACCTAGGTGGCTGTTGGACTTCCCACGACTTAGTTTCTTTTGGCACAGGTTGCAAATGGCATCGCTGTTGTCAGAGGCAGACACACAAAAAAAATGCCACACTGCTGAGCTCTGCGATGATGGCATTCTGGTGGTGGCAACAGCATGCGTTGATGGGCGTCGGGGGGCTGTCTGGCTGACCCCTGGTGACGATGCATGCTGTCTGACTGTGCCACTAGCTCCTTGAGACGACCTCCCCGTGCTTCCAAATCGTCTCCTCCTCCTCTCTGTCTCCCCATCTGAACTTTCCCCCTCTTCTTCTTCTCTTCTAGCAGGCACCCACGTGACATCCACCGACACATCATCATCAACCGCTTCACTTGTATCTGAAACATCAAGAAAGGAAGCAGCAGCGGGTACAACATCACCATCATCATCACACCGTACCTCCATGTCGGTAATGCTGCCTGACTGAGACTGATCACTATTATCTACATCCTCTGTCAATGATGGTAGTGTTGGTGGTGGCGACAGGCGGCGGAGTGTCACTGGTCACTTGAGACCTGCCCAAAGCACAGCTGGACTTAGATGGTGCGTCAAGGTTAGGAGGACTAGCAGCGGAAGCTGAAGAAGATTGGGTTTCCTGTGTTAGCCATTCAACTAGGTCCTCCTCAGAAGTTTTTGCATCCCCCTGGCACCCGGTGTCTGAACAATGTGCATATTTGTAGGGTCTAAAGGAATCACAGCACCACGACCACGACCACGGAACCTGCGGGGTGGCCTGCCTCTGCCTGTCATTATTTTTTAAATGAACACTAACAATACTATTACACCAATTGAGTGGTGGCACTGTGAAAGTGGGCACAGTATACGCTGTGAGACTGACAACAACAAAAAAGACAGATGTTTTAAAAATCACAAATTGTAAATTTTTTGAAATATTACTAGTACTGTGGCAACAAATATGATTGTTTGGCACTATTTGGCAAATGAGCCTGTCTGGCACACACGCTGGGAGAAAGGAAACTGCAATTCAATGGCACTAGGAGACTGAAGAATCACAGTCAAAACAGTTATGATTAACAAAAATTCCAATCCTGTTACAATAAATATGAGTGGTGGCACTAATTGGCTAGTTGGGACTGGCACACAGGCAGGCAGGCAGGCAGGAGGAAAATGCAATTCAAGGGCACTAGTAGACTGCAGATTGACAGTCAAAACAGTATTGATTGACAAATTTTGCAATACTGTTAAAAGAAATATGATTGCTAGCACTAATTGGACAGTTGGGCCTGTCACACAGGCTGGCAGGCAGTAGAAAAGTGCAATTCAATGGCACAAGCAAAATGAGGATTAAGATCAACCATCAAGATTTTTTTTATTTAAATTAGTAACTATACTGTGACAAAAAATTAGGATTGGTGTAAATAGTTGGCAAGACGGCCTGGCACAAAAGGATGGCAGGCAGGAGGGAGATGCAATTCAAGGACACTAGGAGACTGATTACTGACAGTCTAAACAGTGATGATTGACAATTTTTGCAATACTGTTAACAGAAATATGATTGCTGACAACAATTGGCTAGGTGGGGGCCTGGCTCACAGCAGGCTGCAAGGCAGGAGGAAAGTGCGTTTCAATGGCACCAGCAAACTGACGATTCAAATCACAGCAACTATTACCAAAAATTTAAATTTTTAATTATTAGAATACTGTAACAACAAATATGATTGGTGTAAATATTTTTTAAGTAGGCCTGGCACACAGGCTTGGAAGGCTGTAGAAAAGTGCAATTCAAAGGCACGAGCAAACTGAGGGTTAAGATCATCAACAATAAATATTTTTTTAATTGTAATTAGTAACTATACTGTGACAAAATATTTGGATTGGTGTAAATAGTTGGCAAGACGGCCTGGCACAAAAGGATGGCAGGCAGGAGGGAGATGCAATTCAAGGACACTAGGAGACTGATTACTGACAGTCTAAACAGTGATGATTGACAATTTTTGCAATACTGTTAACAGAAATATGATTGCTAACAACAATTGGCTAGGTGGGGGCCTGGCTCACAGCAGGCTGCAAGGCAGGCGGAAAGTGCGTTTCAATGGCACCAGCAAACTGACGATTCAAATCACAGCAACTATTACCAAAAATTTTAATTTTTAATTATTAGAATACTGTCACAACAAATATGATTGGTGTAAATATTTTTTAAGTAGGCCTGGCACACAGGCTTGGAAGGCTGTAGAAAAGTGCAATTCAAAGGCACGAGCAAACTGAGGGTTAAGATCATCAACAATAAAGATTTTTTTAATTTTAATTAGTAACTATACTGTGACAAAAAAATAGGATTGGTGTAAATAGTTGGCAAGACGGCCTGGCACAAAAGGATGGCAGGCAGGAGGGAGATGCAATTCAAGGACACTAGGAGACTGATTACTGACAGTCTAAACAGTGATGATTGACAATTTTTGCAATACTGTTAACAGAAATATGATTGCTGACAACAATTGGCTAGGTGGGGGCCTGGCTCACAGCAGGCTGCAAGGCAGGAGGAAAGTGCGTTTCAATGGCACCAGCAAACTGACGATTCAAATCACAGCAACTATTACCAAAAATTTTAATTTTTAATTATTAGAATACTGTCACAACAAATATGATTGGTGTAAATATTTTTTTAAGTAGGCCTGGCACACAGGCTTGGAAGGCTGTAGAAAAGTGCAATTCAAAGGCACGAGCAAACTGAGGGTTAAGATCATCAACAATAAAGATTTTTTTAATTTTAATTAGTAACTATACTGTGACAAAAAATTAGGATTGGTGTAAATAGTTGGCAAGACGGCCTGGCACAAAAGGATGGCAGGCAGGAGGGAGATGCAATTGAAGGACACTAGGAGACTGATTACTGACAGTCTAAACAGTGATGATTGACAATTTTTGCAATACTGTTAACAGAAATATGATTGCTGACAACAATTGGCTAGGTGGGGGCCTGGCTCACAGCAGGCTGCAAGGCAGGAGGAAAGTGCGTTTCAATGGCACCAGCAAACTGACGATTCAAATCACAGCAACTATTACCAAAAATTTTAATTTTTAATTATTAGAATACTGTCACAACAAATATGATTGGTGTAAATATTTTTTAAGTAGGCCTGGCACACAGGCTTGGAAGGCTGTAGAAAAGTGCAATTCAAAGGCACGAGCAAACTGAGGGTTAAGATCATCAACAATAAAGATTTTTTTAATTTTAATTAGTAACTATACTGTGACAAAAAAATAGGATTGGTGTAAATAGTTGGCAAGACGGCCTGGCACAAAAGGATGGCAGGCAGGAGGGAGATGCAATTCAAGGACACTAGGAGACTGATTACTGACAGTCTAAACAGTGATGATTGACAATTTTTGCAATACTGTTAACAGAAATATGATTGCTGACAACAATTGGCTAGGTGGGGGCCTGGCTCACAGCAGGCTGCAAGGCAGGAGGAAAGTGCGTTTCAATGGCACCAGCAAACTGACGATTCAAATCACAGCAACTATTACCAAAAATTTTATTTTTTAATTATTAGAATACTGTCACAACAAATATGATTGGTGTAAATATTTTTTTAAGTAGGCCTGGCACACAGGCTTGGAAGGCTGTAGAAAACTGCAATTCAAAGGCACGAGCAAACTGAGGGTTAAGATCATCAACAATAAAGATTTTTTAAATTTTAATTAGTAACTATACTGTGACAAAAAATTAGGATTGGTGTAAATAGTTGGCAAGACGGCCTGGCACAAAAGGATGGTAGGCAGGAGGGAGATGCAATTCAAGGACACTAGGAGACTGATTAATGACAGTCTAAACAGTGATGATTGACAATTTTTGCAATACTGTTAACAGAAATATGATTGCTGACAACAATTGGCTAGGTGGGGGCCTAGCTCACAGCAGGCTGCAAGGCAGGAGGAAAGTGTGTTTCAATGGCACCAGCAAACTGACGATTCAAATCACAGCAACTATTACCAAAAATTTTAATTTTTAATTATTAGAATACTGTCACAACAAATATGATTGGTGTAAATATTTTTTAAGTAGGCCTGGCACACAGGCTTGGAAGGCTGTAGAAAAGTGCAATTCAAAGGCACGAGCAAACTGAGGGTTAAGATCAACACTAAAAAAATTTTTTATTTAAATTAATAACTATACTGTCTGACTGTGACAACAATTATGATTGGTGTAAATAATGGAGAGAATTGGACCGAGCGCTACAGTGGGGCCTTAAGCTTACTAACAGTTAGCCTCCTAGTAGGCTGATAATAGTACTAATACGAAAAGGTGAGAGTAAGCGCTAAATGAGCTTAAAAGGCTAAAGGACTTGTGGCTAAATCTTACAATTTAATACCTTCGATAAAGGCTAAACATAAACAAATATCACAATAAAAGCACAATAACATAATAAAATTAGAAACATGGATCCATGTCTAACTTCTAAAAACATAAGTACATAATAAAATCTCCTGGGAGATGCAGATTACAGTGGGAGTGTTGACACTCCTTGATGGTGATACACAAGTGTGGGAAGTTAAATAAAAAGACAAATACTAATACTTATAAGCAAAGTTATAAACCATAAAACGATTCCAAACTGACAATGTCAATCAAATATAAAGTCAATCAAAAATGGTGAGAAAATAGTGGAAAAAGTAGAATGTGGATGTCCGTATTAAACCGTGGGTGTGTCCTCCAACGTTGCTGGTGGGTAGTGAGAGATCTATAGTCAAATATAGATGTTAGATGAGGTTGTAGAAAAAATGAGTAAAAAATAATTCAACCTTTAGGCAAAGGTCATTAGAACCAAAAAGCAAAAAACAAAAAGCATAAAATAGAAAAAATAATAATAAATGATAAAATCCACTTTGGTGAAATCAAATAATGAAATGTAGCAATCCAAAAAAGAAAACGTTTGTGTTAGTTGTGTGCAAAAAATAGGGGATTATAACAAATTCTTTGCCCAGTGAGTTCAATGTGCCATCCGATGTTAAAAGTAAAATAACAATAAATAGCAACAAAAAAACCTGTAGGAAAACAAAGAAAAACAAAGAAAAACAAAATATTGCAACACTGTATACAATAGATAATAATGTTTTTTTTTGTTGCTATTTATTGTTATTTTACTTTTAACATCGGATGGCACATTGAACTCACTGGGCAAAGAATTTGTTATAATCCCCTATTTTTTGCACACAACTAACACAAACGTTTTCTTTTTTGGATTGTTACATTTCATTATTTGATTTCACCAAAGTGGATTTTATCATTTATTATTATTTTTTCTATTTTATGCTTTTTGTTTTTTGCTTTTCTGTTCTAATGACCTTTGCCTAAAGGTTGAATTATTTTTTACTCATTTTTTCTACAACCTCATCTAACATCTATATTTGACTATCGATCTCTCACTAACCAGCAACGTTGGAGGACACACCCACGGTTTAATACGGACATCCACATTCTACTTTTTCCACTATTTTTTCACCATTTTTGATTGACTTTATATTTGATTGACATTGTCAGTTTGGAATCGTTTTATGGTTTATAACTTTGCTTATAAGTATTAGTATTTGTCTTTTTATTTAACTTCCCACACTTGTGTATCACCATCAAGGAGTGTCAACACTCCCACTGTAATCCGCATCTCCCAGGAGATTTTATTATGTACTTATGTTTTTAGAAGTTAGACATGGATCCATGTTTCTAATTTTATTATGTTATTGTGCTTTTATTGTGATATTTGTTTATGTTTAGCCTTTATCGAAGGTATTAAATTGTAAGATTTAGCCACAAGTCCTTTAGCCTTTAAGGCTCTTTTAGCGCTTACTCTCACCTTTTTGTATTAGTACTGATTGGTGTAAATAGTTGGCTAGACGGCCTGGCACAAAAGGCTAGCAGTGGCAGGCAGGAGGTAAATGAAATTCAATGGCCCTAGGAGACTGAATATTTGCAGTCCAAAAAATTATGTTTTTTTTATTTTTTTATTACTGTTACAAGAATTGTGATTGGTGCCACTAATTGGCTACTTGGGCCTGGCAGATATGAGTCGTGGATGGTAGGTAGGGCAGTAATTTAACACAGTATGCTGTGTAAGTGACAAAAACACAGGACTGATAGAAAATTAAGTTACATTACACTAGCAAAATATTTTAAAATTTTAGATTTTAATATTAAAATTATGTTAAGAAGTGCAATGCACATATGACTCTATGAGTGGTCGCACTGGCTGGCTGCTACGTAGGGCAGCAATTATAACAACAGTATGCTGTGTAAGTCAGATAGACAGTTAGACACAGGCCTGATAGAAAATACAATTAGATTACACTAGCATAATGATTTAAAGACTTTTTTTTGGAAATTTTAAGAAAAAGGTTAAGCACATACATATGAGTCGTGGCTGATAGCCTTGGAAGGGCAGCTATTAAAAACAGTAGGCTATGTATGTCGGATACACACATGCCTGATAGAAAATACTATTAGATTACATTAGAAAAATGATTGAAATTATTTTTTTGGGGGGGGAATTAAAAAAAGGTTAAACACATATGAGTCGTGGCTCATAGACTAGGGAGGGCAGCAAGTAAACACAGTAGGCTCTCTATGTCAGCAAAACACACAGGCCGGATATAAAATTAGATTTGATTACACTAGCAAACAAATTTAAACTTTTTTTTTTTTTTATATTAAAATTAAGGTGAAAGAAAAATAGATATGAGTGCTGGGTGGCTGCCTGGCACAGACCAATTAACCAAAAGACTGAAAAAAAAGAGGTATATTAATGCTGAGTGAGCCTGACAGACACAGGCATGATAGTAAATGTAATTAGATTACACTAGAAAAAAAAATTTTTGTGTTTTTTTTTTAAATTAAAAATAATGTTATAAACGGATATTAACACTGCTGGCTGGCATAGAGCAATGAACCAGAGTATATGCTGTGTGACACTGGCCTGATAGAAAATGAAAAAAAATTACACTAGAAAAATAATAATATTTTTGGGTTAGTTAAATTTAAACTAATGTTGTTAGGGAGATATCAGTGGTGGCAGTAGTCACAGCATATGCTGTGAGCCTTAAACACACAGCTGAAAGCCAGGCAAATTCTAATAAAAAAAAAAGAAATAAAAAAAAAAAAAACGGCACGAAATATAGCCCTAAAAAGGGCTTTTTGGGGTGCTGTGCTTGCAGCAGAGATGAGTGGAGTCCTTCTGGACTGTAAATACACTAGCCTAGCTATGTTTTTCCTATGAATGTCAGGAGCAAAAACATAACACGTCCTATCATTAAAAAAGCAAGGTCGTTATGAGTCTAAAATGGCGGATTCCGAGTAGCTGGGAGTGTCTGTGAGGGAGTGTCTGATGTTGATTGGCTCTAATGTGTCAGGCGGCTGTGACATAAAGGGTCAAAGTTTCCACAATGATGACACATAGGGGCGGATCGAACATCGCCATGTGTTCGCCCACAAACGCGAACGCGAACAACCTATGTTCGCTGTGAACCGTTCGCGGGCGAACAGTTCGGGACATCACTACTTATCATTCAATAAAGCTTTTAAAAGACTTTTGTTGTTCAGTGTATCTGTTCCTGCATTCTGAATTCCACACGCCCTACTCCCACACAGAATAACTTAGCCAAAAAGATAGCTGAGGAATAGTCAAAGCTTTAACACAGAAAGTAATCTGTTATTAATATTCTGCCTGAATCTTAAGTTGCCTTGATTCAGCGGGGATTGGTCAAATTCTGGACTTTTATCACCTCTTGTCAGATTCTGTTTTCACTTCTTTCTGGCGAACCACAGTTATAGGCTGATCAACACCTTGTCACTCACAGTCCTATTCTTGGGTCTTGGGATCAATTCTCGCAACGTCTAGAGTCGCAATATGAAGAACCCTATAATACCTCCACTGCTCAAGCCAAGATACATGCCCTTAAATATGGTAGAAGAGATGTGGAAGAATATAAAATAGAGTTTCATCAATTAACCAACTGGAATAAAGCTGTTTTCCTGGATCAATTCAGGTTGGGTCTGTCTGATACCCTGAAAATCAAACTGCCATGGGTTGGGGTCCCTAAAACATTATCTCTCTGTTGACTCAGATTGACCAATGCCTTAGGGAAAGGTGCATGGAAAAGCCTGCTGCTTAAATTCCTCCTCACAAGTGGTTTGTTCGTCCTTTGCCTCCACCTTCAAATGTTGGCTCTACTGAAGAACCCATGCAACTAGGTGTTGTGAGGGGGTACCCTCTGTGAAGCTGAAAAGCAAAGAAATTGTCACGCTCGGCTGCTGGGAAGCTCTGCAGTCCTCTCTGTGTGCTTGATTGACAGGTGTCTTCAATCTGCATTTTTACCTGTTTCCAAACTCTGCAAATACAATTATTCAGTGTAAACCTTCAAACTGCTTGATATCCTGTTGCCAATCTCAACAAATACTGATTAATCTGTGTTAACCTTCAAACTACCAGATTTCCTGTTGCATACTCTGCAAAGACTGTCTACACAGTGTTAACCCTCAAACTGCCTGATAACAAATTACCTACTCCTGCATTATTAACTGTTTCCTGTTTTACCCTTCTTCTGTCTGAGTATAAGTGGACTATCCCTGCTCTCCTGATTCTGTGGAAGACATTTCCTGAAACCAGTTCCTTATTCAGAAGTCTATCTGGCTGATATCTTGAATTACTTTGGCACAGGCTAACCCTGCTCCATATCGTGAGTACATTGTTTTTTGGAGGTTGTCGTGGGGTCACGTCCTGGATTAAACTCAGAGTGCAAGGGTGTTGTTTAAGTTCGCCCTAGCATTTGGGTCTTCTTCTGGACATTTCCTAACCTGACAGAAATAAGGTTGCTAAATCTCTGCTTGTACTGTGGAAAATCTGGACATATAGCTTGAGTGTGCACCACCATGTCCAAGACTCCTAGGGGTAAACAACCTCTTCCCCCCTCCTTTCCATTACTCAAATGCCTATATATTCAAAACCTTATTTGTCCCTAACTCTCTCTTTGCAGTGGGATAAGAACTCTTAGTCTTCCTGCAATGAATGATTCAGGGACCAGTCTCACTCAAGAAAAGCCAATTCACATACAGGTCATAGATGGATCACCATTTAAAACTGGACCAATGACAAAAGCGACTGTTTCCTTACTGGTCACAATTGGGCATCAAGCAACTGTGATCTTTGATTTAGTAACTTCAACAGTGTTTCCCTAAGTGCTTAGCCTCCCCTGATTACATAGGAACTTTAAGTCCCAGTTTTGTCTTCATCACTGCCTAAAGTCTCACTTTAATGCTACCCTCTAACCAGAGACTCCAGTTAAACCTCTTGTTTAATTACAAGAGATGTATCGAGACCTTGAAGATATGTTTGAAATCAAAAGGAGCCGATACTCTACCTCCTCTACCTCCTCATTGGAAATATGAGTGTCCAATTGCTGTCCTTCCTTGGGCTCCAGGTCATTCTCCTGCATCTATCCACTATCAGAACCAGAGTTACAAGTATTAAAATAATAGGTTTATTAAACTATCAAAGTTGCCTGCTGCAGCTGGTATATTCTTTGTCAGCAAAAATGATGGAGGACTTTGTCCATGCATAGTTTGCAGGGACCCTAATGACATCACTGTAAAGAATAAATACCCACTACTACTTATTCCTGAAATTATGGATTAGCAGTCATCTTCAGTAAAATTAATTTAAGAGGTGCCTACAATCTTGTGAGAACATGCAATGGAGAGTGGAAAACTGCCTTTCGTTCCCGTTATGGGCACTAAGAGTACACTGTGATGCCTTTTGGACTGTGCAATGCCCCTGCTACCTTTAGAGATTTGTAAGTTACATTTTTTGTGATATCCTGCACATTTATGTGGTAGCCTACTTGGATGACATACTCATTTACTCCTCTTCTGAACAACAGCACTATGATCATGTGAGGACTGTGTTATCTCACTTACAAGCTAATTGTTTGTATTTTCAACATTGACTCAGTAGAATTCCTAGGCTTCAACCTAGCACCTGGAGAAATTCATATGGATTCCAAGAAAATTGAAGCTATAATAAACTGTCCCACTCCTGACAGTAAGAAAGTTATTCAATGCTTGCTGGGTTTCACAAATTATTACAGAAACTTTCTAAGAAACTTTTCCTATATTATATAACTATTACAGCCCTCACCTAGAAGACAACCAAATATATCTGGATTGATAAAGCACAGCAAGCCTTTGATAACCTGAAAAGAACTAGCCGACAAACCATTATCCAAACCATCCCGAAGAAATAGAAGAATTCCAGGAATTCTAAAAGAGTTGTATGTTCCACATACTAGAAAAACAGAATTTATGCTTACCTGATAAATTACTTTCTCTTGCGGTGTATCCAGTCCACGGATTCATCCTTACTTGTGGGATATTCTCATTCCCCACAGGAAGTGGCAAAGAGAACACACAGCAAAGCTGTCCATATAGCTCCCCCTCTGGCTCTGCCCCCCCAGTCATTCGACCGACGGTTAGGAGAAAAAGGAGAAACCATAGGGTGCAGTGGTGACTGTAGTTTAAACAAGAAATTTTAACCTGACTTAATTGCCAGGACGGGCCATGGACTGGATACACCGCAAGAGAAAGTAATTTATCAGGTAAGCATAAATTCTGTTTTCTCTTGCAAGGTGTATCCAGTCCACGGATTCATCCTTACTTGTGGGATACCAATACCAAAGATTTAGGACACGGATGAAGGGAGGGAACAAGACAGGTAACCTAAACGGAAGGCACCACTGCTTGCAAAACCTTTCTCCCAAAAATAGCCTCTGAAGAAGCAAAAGTATCGAATTTGTAAAATTTGGCAAAAGACCAAGTCGCTGCTTTACAAATCTGTTCAACAGAAGCCTCATTCTTGAAGGCCCAAGTGGAAGCCACAGCTCTGGTGGAATGAGCTGTAATTCGTTCAGGAGGCTGCTGCCCAGCAGTCTCATAAGCCAATCGGCTGATGCTTTTCAACCAGAAGGAAAGAGAGGTAGCCGTCGCTTTTTGACCTCTCCTCTTACCAGAATAGACAACAAACAAAGATGATGTTTGTCTAACACCACATTCACTTTACCTCCCGTGGAGATGCTACTTGTTAGAGCGGCAAAGAGAATGACTGGGGGGCGGAGCCAGAGGGGGAGCTATATGGACAGCTTTGCTGTGTGCTCTCTTTGCCACTTCCTGTGGGGAATGAGAATATCCCACAAGTAAGGATGAATCCGTGGACTGGATACACCTTGCAAGAGAAATAAAAGCCTTCCACACCTTGTGAAAAAACTACAGCTACATGTTACAAGTTTACGGGCCTGAACCACAGTTTCAATGACAGAAACAACCTCTCTGCTTTAAAATCAAGCGTTCAATCTCCAAGCCATCAATTTTAAAGATCTTAGATACTGATGAAAAAATGGACCTTGAAACAGAAAGTTCATGCCACAGAAGAAGAGGTCATAGAAGACAACTGGACATCTATACAAAAATTGAAAACTTAAAGGGACACTGCAGGATGTATCATCAGTATTCTTGATTGCTCCAGCTTGGTTTTGTAGGATTAAAGGGACACTGAACCCAATTTTTTTTGTTCGTGATTCAGATAGAGCATGCAATTTTAAGCAACTTTCTAATTTACTCATATTATCAAATGTTCTTCATTCTCTTGGTATCTTTATTTGAAAAGCAAGAATGTAAGTTTAGATGCCGGCCCATATTTGGTGAACAACCTGGGATAAATTCACCCACCAATAAACAAGTGCTGTCCAGGGTCCTTAACCAAAAATTGGCTGGCTCCTTAGCTTAGATGCCTTCTTTTTCAAATAAAGATAGCAAGAGAACGAAGAAAATTTGCTAATAGGAATAAGTTAGAAAGTTGTTTAAAATTGCATTCTCTATCTGAATCACGGAAGAAAAAAATTGGGTTCAGTGTCCCTTTAATCCTACAAAACCAAGCTGGAGCAATCAAGAATACTGATGATACATCCTGCTTGATCCAGGCTATTATGCTTGGTAACAGAACAAGAGGTAGGCTGACAAATGTAGTCTGACGAAACAAACAGCAAACTACTAAAGCTTCCACAAACTGCTCATGAGGATCCCCAGACCTCATTGCCAGGGAACTGTAAGTTCCCCTTGACAATTAATGAAAGCCACTGCTGTGACATGATCTTACTGTAAACACAGATACATCTCTCTTTTCAGGAGAGGCCAGGATTGAAGGGCCCTGAAAAGTTCTAAAATATATATGGACAACTTCCTCACTTGAAGTAACCAAACTCCCTGTGCTCTCTGAGACCTCTAGACAAACTCCAATGAAATCCCTCTTTTTCCAGATTTTAGCTCTGTGAGGGGAAAACTGGGCCTCTAATAAGTCTGAGAACCTTTCTCATAAACATTTGGAGCACCTTCCTTCTTCACCTTCCCATCAAGGCAATTAAAAGACTAGTTTCCAGTAAGGTGGGAAGGGTTTTTAAGTTTTATTTTTTTTCCAGGAGTATTGAATCATGGACTCTCTCCACCTTTATGAAAGAAAACATCTTTTCAGGTTGGAGATTTTACTAATTGCTTTTTAAAGCTTGAAATATCAACATTTAATAGAAGAGGATCCAAAAACTTATTTTAAAGATTCTAGAGGGTTTCAGGGTTAAATGCCTAGGAGACCAGGCATTTAACCCTGAAAGTGTTTAAAAAGTGAATTCTAAATTATATTTGCTATTACACATTTTCTTCTCCATCTTGAATATGCTGAGAAAAACCAAAATGTACTTACCTGATAAATTTATTTATTAAATGATGGTGTGAGTCCACAAGTCATGTAGTATTAAAGTCCAGTCATGCCTAAATATGCTTAATTGTCAGTCTTTTAGATACTCTGAATCATACTCAGACATAAACATGCTTTAAGGATCTATACAACAAGGAGAGTATATACAGCAGCCTTCTATACTCAAGTTATTTTCTTTAGCACTCACAATCTCAACGTATTATATAATGAATAGTCTCATGTTTAGATTACATTGCATTGTTTTCTTTTCTATTAGTTTAAAAACATGAGGAATGTAGATCACTCATCACCTTAATCATAGGAACCCCACTGTTTTACCTATGTAACAAGCAATAGCATTTCCCATGTAATTTACCCATATGTCATTTTCTATATTGTGTTTTAACAAGTTTGTTTACATAAATAAAGGTTTATATTTCTCTTATAGCTTATGTTTCATTGATATTTTTACAGATAACAAGAGTAATTTGCCTGTTTTGTACTCCAGCTCTTGTATATGGTTATTCCCTATTCCTCAATAAAAAGAAGTTTAAAAAAATGTTATAATAATAGAGATACTTCTCTCACTGGCTCTAAAAAAAAAAGTTGACATAAATGCTTGGAAACATTTCCCATGGGACGACTTTAACAAGTTTAAGTGGGCTATAGCCTTAGTTGTGTAGTATGCCATCTGCTGGAAAAGCATTATATAGCATATAGCAGTCTAGGCAACCTGAGGTTGGGAGCTTATGCACCCTTGTGGGACAGCCCCTCAACTTATAATTGTGGAACACAGTAACCCAACTCACTTCTTTCATCAACCACTTACCTTCAAAAGATTATCAGAATAGGTGATGTTGTTTTCTTCTGTTCCAGGGCTTATGTTTATAAACACTCTTTATACGTGCTTTTTGAACTGATATGATAGAAAATAGATATATTGTTTGTATAGGGGGTTAATTGACTGACATATGGGTACAGACATTTTGTTTATCGACATATGCATATCCTAGACAGAAAACTGTTTCACCAAGCACAAGCATTGAGTAGGGGCAGATTTTAATAAAACCTAAAGGGAATGTGTATGTTAGTAAATGCACTGAGAGATATATGGGATCAGAGACTAAAACAAATGGCTCCAAATAAGCTTCATAATATGCGACTTAAAAATCTTAGTTTAAGACGTATCTTTTGTAAAGCAGGTATGTAAGCTCTGGAGTGTGCACATATCTGGAGCACTATATAGTGTCAGTTTTGTGAGAATGTTATCCATTTGTAAGAACACTAGATGGCAGCACTATCATCTAGTACATATCTCTTCAACAAATATTACCATGGGAACAAAGCAAATTTCATATCAGAAGTAAATTGGATTTTTTTTTTAAACCGCCTAGGAGGCTGGAGGCATCTCTACACTGGGAGAAGATTTTCACTGCCTGGCTGAACTCTTGTATACTCATCTGCCTTGTTGGTAGGTTCTCTGAGAAAGATAATGGGTCTCACATTGATTAGATAACTGCTTTTAAATGATGTGAAGATCAGCACTTCCGATTTTACCATCACTACAGCAAAAAAAGCAAAACATTTACTGAGGGATCAAGGAAAATTGGGAGGTATTAAAAAAGTTCTGGGTGTTTTGCTTCCTCCTATTAGATTGGACTTTAATCCCACATAGGAGGGACCAAGTCATTGGTTTGCAAGTCACAAGTAAGTCTTGAGTCTTTGAATTTAAGTCCCAAGTCAAGACAGGAAAGTCCCAATCAAATCTCGAGTAAGGACATGCAAGTCCAAGTCAAGTCCCAAGTCAAGACAGGGAAGTCCCAAGCAAAGTCTCGAGTCAACAAAGGCAAGTCTATGTCAAGTCCTCAGTTTTAAGCTTCAAGTGTTCATGAAGTCATTAGTACTCTGCAAAATATAGCCTTTTGCAGCAACATTTTAAACACAGTACTTGCTAAGAGAGACAATAAGGTTCTTTATTTTATCTGTTAATGACTCGATTTGTTAATTAATTACATAATGCAAACCCCACAGTGTAGCTGCAGTATTTAAAATGCTGGTGTGCCCTGAGAATATCAATCCTGTTAACACTAATACAGTGATACATTTTACCTGCGTTTTTGCCAATACATGTATATTGCAAATATGTTTCTATTCAAAGATGTAATTTATCTGTTTACATTTAAACATTGACTGGAATGTCCCTTTAAGAGGCAGGGACAGGAAGCCAAAAATGGGACTGTCTGTGGATAACACTCACTGAAAGTACAAAACCTGTTTGTTCCAGAGAGATAAAAGATGTCCCTCATAAATGTCTCTGCTTAGATGCGATGATCTAAATAATTCTCCAGTAATGCTAGATCTGTCACAAGATTCTACAGAGTCACATTTTTCTATACTTCTCTAAGGACTATTCTCTGTTTTTTTATGTGAAGAAGAGAGAAGCCCAGTACAACAAACACAGCATAATATGAGAGTTTGGTTACACTTTGTTTGTTGCACTTTTGTATTTTATACTACTTTAATTTATTTAATATTACTGCAAATCTGCATCTCACCTCATGTCACTCTCCCTCTAGCTCAAACTAGCTGCTGGTGACATCTCCCCTAATCCTGGTCCCCAACAACTTCCTAGCCGTGCACATCCATGTGTACCTTTCCACAGACTCAGCAAACAAAACTCTAACCTTACATTCCTCTTGTATCTAAAGCCACTACCCCCTTTACTTGTGCACTCTGGAACTCTCGTTCTGTTTGCAACAAGCTCACTTCTATCCATGACCTCTTTATCTTCCACTCCCTCAACCTTCTGGCTCTCACAGAAACTTGTCTCTCTTCTTTAGACACATTACCCACTGCTGCATTGTCACATGGGGGTCTCCACTTCAGCCATACTTTTAGGTCTGGTAGCAGACAAGGAGGTGGTATAAGTATTTTACTTTCCTCTCAATGCATCTTTCAACAAATACAACCCATCTCATCTCTTCCCTCACATTTTCCTCATTCGGAAACCCCTGGCTCCTCAACTCAATTTCTAGATCACTTTGCTGCCTGGCTACCTTATTTTCTTTCCTCAGATACTTCTGCCCTCATTCTTGGCGACTTCAACATCCCTCTTGACAATCCCACTGCCTCCTCTGCAAAACAACTTCTGCAACTCTTTCGATCTGTCACAATGGACTGACTCTCCCACTCACAAAGATGGTCACTCCCTTGATCTGATCTTTAGCTATCGATGCACTCTCTCAAACTTCACAAATTCCCCTTTATCTCTTTCTGACCATCATTTCCTCACTTGCAACATCTCCACAGAAACCCACATAAGATTCATTGGCACTTTCAATAATGCAAATCAGGAAATTACTAAAATTATCAACAAACATCTCCATATCTTGCACACAGATGAAGACGTGGCAAAAAGCGTGGGTGACAAAATAGCAGTCACATGGAGACGGGCCCCTACTTTGAGGGACAAAGTAGTAAAAAGTGATTTTGTTAAAAACATCTCAGGAAGAAAGGATAAGCTCACAGGAACGTACCCCTGCGGCACATGCAAGTTTTGCCCATATATGTCTAATGTAAAGGATATGGATATCTTCCAGAATGGGACGAAATACATGATGGAATTATACAACTGCAGGACACAGAACATAATATACTGCATTGCTTGTGGATGTGATAAACGGTACGTGGGTATGTCGTCTAGAACCAGACTTGGTGAAAATATCTGCAACATTAAGAACGCACGTAGAGTTATGGAAAAGGATAGAAATAAAAACTGACTACTGTTTCTAGACATTTCCTGGAGCACCACAACAGAAAACCTGATTCGAATGCTGGGTACTCCAGAGAATCAAACTAGGGTACGTGGTGGTAACATTGAGAATGAACTCCTGAAAGCAGAAACCAAATGGATTTTCTGGCTGCAAAGCATGTCGCCATTGGGGATGAATGAACAAATCAATTACAGTGCTTTTCTTTGATTACTGAATACATCACAGAAATCATTCCCTTAGTCTTCGATTTACCTCTAAATTTGAATATATATTTTTGAGATCGCTACCAGGACTGTAAGAGTGAGGGACATTCTCTTTTAGATTACTTTAGGTTAAATTAAATGGATTATTAATGGCAATATAATGGCAGACCTTTAAACCTGATATACAAATGCTAAGATTAGTTGTAACATCTATATGTCACAAATGTCAACATTAGATAATCTGCAACGTTAAAATATGTAATCAGGTCATAATGAACATATTGCAAATAATAACCATTTTCCTACCTTTGGATATTTGAAATGCCTTAGCTACTATGCTTTTATCCCATTTTGTAACCTTAAACGGGTTAAATTTTAATAACATGGATATATGAGTGCTGGTTTTCAATTGTCAGTGTACCTTGACGATATACAAACTATAAGAATTACTGATCTATGTGCTTTATATATACATATTCCGTATCACTAATAGTCTTATTAACATATAGGATCAACTTTATAGTTATGCACTATTACCCTCATTAGTATAACCCTGTATACTGTGGAAATGTTTTAAATCTATACTTTATCTTGTGATAAACGATCTACAAATGTAGACCTTCAAATGTTATGCTCCCCGCATAAATATTAACAAACTTATACAACACGCCTATTCTGCTCCTGTCAGTATGAGATACGCTCTGAGTGGATACTGTGAGAATAGGCGTGTAGAAACCTGCTATTGTGATTGGGGCTACACCCCCTCACCCTGACCTATCATCCATGATATTCTCCCTCTGTATGGGCGTCACCAAGTTAGTGACGTTTGTTACCGCTCACAAATGATTGGCTACTGTCAGTATAAAGGAACGAGGTTGGCTGACGACCGGTGCCTTTGATAAAGCAGTTGCGAAACGCGCGTCAGGCATTCCCACTGCTGTAATTTGTATGCGGTATGGTTCTTGCATTATACTCTAGTCTAGTTGGGTTACTTAGCCTGCTTTTGCTCCCATTGCTACTGTTCTAGCCTCAACTAGTATCTTATACGGTATTAAAAGGTAATATCCAGCTATTAGAGCTGTGATATGAACAGATGGAATTCTTAACTGTACTCAGACTCATAGAACTAGCTGTATAGTTTCCTTCACTATCACGGTATTAGTAGGTATTTTCAGTCATTTTTGGCTGTGACGTTCCCAATTTTAAGTCTAACAAGTGAGTACGATACTTTAAGTTACAACCCAGCCTATCCTGGTTACGTCAATTAGAACTTGTGAATGTAGATTTATAGACACTTAGAAAGGAATCTATGTAGCTGATTCTATAAGACGGTATTAACTGGTATCTTCACAGTCATTTTGACTGTCATACATCAGGCTTAAGTTCACAAGTGAGTAAGATATTTTAGTGTAGTACCCAACCTACCTTGGTTGTTTTCATTAGATCCTGTTAGTGTAAACTATCTATATATCTATATCCTCCTGCTCGAGATATAAAAAACACTACGTTATTCTCATTGAGTCTGAACGTCTGATTATTATGCTAACTCATGAGCTAAGTAATCATTGAGATTCTTATGCAATATTGGAGAATATATGACCTCATTGTTCCTATAGTTACACCAATCACTACACTTTATTGTCCTCTTCTCTTTCCTTTTATAAGTGTCCATACATGCAGACTTAGTTATCCCCATATTAGGTGGTGTACTCAGGTAATAAGGTATAGAACTAATGGTAATTTGACGTCTGTATCCCTTTATTACCTGTTTAGGAATCACCATCTCTTCTTAGACTATATATATGCCCTACCATTTGGAGCGTCAATAGTTCTTGGTGACACACTCATGGAGCAGTCTTTCTTGTTGATTTTTAAACTGTGTCTTTTTTTTAATGTGTGTGTCTTTTCACTCTTTATTTTTATATGATAATATTAGTAAAAGTTAAAGGGACAGTCTAGGCCAAAATAAACTTTCATGATTCAGATAGAGCATGTAATTTTAAACAAGTTTCCAATTTACTTTTATCACCAATTTTGCTTTGTTCTCTTGGTATTCTTAGTTGAAAGCTTAACCTAGGAGGTTCATATGCTAATTTCTTAGACCTTGAAGCCCACCTCCTTCAGATTGCATTTTAACAGTTTTTCACCACTAGAGGGTGTTAGTATTTCATATAGATAACACTGTGCTCGTGCACGAGAAGATATCTGGGAGCAGGCACTGATTGGCTAGACTGCAAGTCTGTCAAAAGAACTGAAAAAGGGGCAGTTTGCAGAGGCTTAGATACAAGATAATCACAGAGGTTAAAAGTATATTATTATAACTGTGTTGGTTATGCAAAACTGGGAAATGGGTAATAAAGGGATTATCTATCTTTTAAAACAATAAAAATTCTGGTGTAGACTGTCCCTTTAAGTTTGAATTAAGTATCCCGATCTTTCCTTCCTCTTATTTCGATTGAACACATTATCCACATATAGTTACAGTGTGCCATAATAGTGCTTTCTTTTCTTTAGTATACTTACCTTGGCACTATGCACTGCCCCCTTGTATGTACATATTATGATAGGGGGGACCTGGATGTCTGATCACTAACCCACACCCTCCCTGGCTTTATTATCAGGGAATCCCCTCTTCTTCTCAAACATCTCCTCCCTCCCTACAACTCTCCCTCCTTCTACCCCTTACACCAAACTTCACAAAAGCATTGTTATTAGATCAGCAACAGCTCGCTAGTTCTCTTGAACCTCTCCTCTCGTCCATCTCCTCCTTTTCCTGCCCTGACCAATCTATCTGCCACTATAATTCCACACTTACATCGATCCTTGACAATCTGGCTCCTCCTTCCATAGCTCGGAAACCACACACTCACCCCTGGCATACTCCTCTGACACAGTACCTACACAGATGTTTCCGTACTGCTAAGCAGCACTGGAGAAAATCTCGGAGTTCAGCTGACTTTCTTCACTAAAAGTTCATTTTGAACTCCTACTAATCTGCCCTTAATCTTTATGACAACACTATTTCTCTACTCTTATCTCCACTCTCTCTTCAAACCCAAAACGTCTGTTCTCCACTTTCAACACTCTTCTCTGCCCACCCCCAACTCCTAATATAACTTCTCTGTCAGCTCAAGATTTTGCCAGCCACTTCAATAACAAAATCAATTCCATCAGAAACGAAATCAGCTCTCAACATGATTCCAGCCTCTCACCCCCTCAAAAGCTTGCAATTAACCAAAACCCACATAGCCATACATTTAGCTCTTTCGGCCCTGTTACTGAGGAAGAAGTTTCTGCACTCTCACCTCACTATCTGTCCCCTCAATCCCACACCCTCACAGCTACTCTCTCCTCCCTCTCTTCTACACGTATCCCTATATTCACACACATTTTCAACCTCTCCCTCTGTGCTGGTATATTTCCCTCATCTCTAAAACATGCACTGGTCACACCTATACTCAAAAAAACCTTCTCTCGATCCAAACTCCTCCTTCAACTACTGCTCTATTTCCATACTCCCTCTTGCCTCAAAGCTTCTTGAAAGGCAAGTACATGCACACCTATCCCATTTCCTTACATTACACTCCCTCCTTACCTACTGCAATCTGGATTTTGCCCCCATCACTCCACAGAGATAGCTATCGTTATGGTTACCAATGACCTACTCACAGCAAAATCCAAAGGCCACTTCTCTGTGCTTATCCTCCTTGATCTGTTTGCAGCCTTTGATACAGTTGACCACCCTCTTTTGCTCCAAACCCTCCAATCCTTCGGCATTTGTGACACAGCCCTCTCATGGTTCTCTTCCTACCTGTCTAACCGTACCTTTAATGTAGCCTTCTCTGGGGCTTCCTCTGCCCCGTTATCACTATCTGTTGGGGTACTGCAAGGCTCTGTCCTCGGTCCCCTTCTCTTCTCAATCTACATGTCATCATTAGGTTCCCTAATAAAGTCCCACAGGTTTCAATATTATTTGTATACAGACAACATTCTTATCTACATCTCTGGGGCTTCCTCTGCCCAATTATCACTTTCTGTTAGGGTACTGCAAGGCTCTGTCCTCGGTCCCCTTCACTTCTCAATCTACACGTCATCATTAGGATCCCTAATAAAGTCCCACGGGTTTCAATATCATTTGTATGCCGACAACACTCAAATCTACATCTCTGCTCCAGCCCTATCTCCTTCCTTGCTAACCAGTGTCACTAACTGTCTTTCTCACATCTCTTCATGGATGTCCTCTCACTACCTTAAAGGGATAGGAAATTCAAAATAATTAAACTTGCATGATTCAGATAGAGCATGTAATTTTAAGACACTTTTAAATTCACTTCTATTTTCAAATGTGCTTCGTTCTCTTAGTATCCCTTGTTAAAAAATGAATACGCACATATCATACACTAGTTGGAGCTGCTGCTAATTGGTGCCTGCACACTTTTGTCTCTTGTGATTGGCTAAATAGATATTTTCAGCTTCCTGTCAGTAGTGCAATACTGTCCCTTCAGCAATCGATAACAACAGAATGAAGCAAATTTTATAATAGAAGTAAATTACAAATTTGTTTAAAATTGTATGTTATAGCTGAACCATAAAAACATAATTTATGTAAGAACTTACCTGATAAATTCATTTCTTTCATATTGGCAAGAGTCCATGAGCTAGTGATGTATGGGATATACATTCCTACCAGGAGGGACAAAGTTTCCCAAACCTCAAAATGCCTATAAATACACCCCTCACCACACCCACAATTCAGTTTAACAAATAGCCAAGAAGTGGGGTGATAAGAAAGGAGCGAAAGCATCAACAAGGAATTGGAATAATTGTGCTTTATACGAAAAAATCATAACCACCACAAAAAGGGTGGGTCTCATGGACTCTTGCCAATATGAAAGAAATGAATTTATCAGGTAAGTTCTTACATAAATTATGTTTTCTTTCATGTAATTGGCAAGAGTCCATGAGCTAGTGACGTATGGGATAACAAATACCCAAGATGTGGAACTCCACGCAAGAGTCACTAGAGAGGGAGGGATAAAATAAAGACAGCCAATTCCGCTGAAAAAACAATCCACAACCCAAATCAAAAGTTTTAATCTTTATAATGAAAAAAACTGAAATTATAAGCAGAAGAATCAGACTGAAACCGCTGCCTGAAGTACTTTTCTACCAAAAACTGCTTCTGAAGAAGAAAAAACATCTAAATGGTAGAATTTAGTAAAAGTATGCAAAGAAGACCAAGTTGCTGCTTTGCAAATCTGATCAACAGAAACTGACCTAGTAGAATGAGCCATAATCCTTTGAGGCAGGGATTTACCCGACTCCACATAAGCATGATGAATCAAAAGCTTTAACCAAGAAATGGCAGAAGCCTTCTGACCTTTCCTAAAACCAGAAAAGATAACAAATAGACTAGAAGTCTTTCTGAAATCTTAGCAGCTTCAACATAATATTTCAAAACTCTGACCACATCCAAAGAATGTAAGGATCTTTCCAAAGAATTCTTAGGATTTAGGACACAAGGAAGGAACAATAATTCCTCTATTAATGTTGTTAGAATTCACAACTTGAGGTAAAAATTTAAATAAAGACAGCAAAACCACCTTATCCTGATGAAAAATCAGAAAAGGAGACTCACAAGAAAGAGCAGATAATTCAAAAACTCTTCTAGCAGAAGAGATGGCCAAAAGGAACAATACTTTCCATGAAAGTAATTCAATGTCCAAAGAATGCATATGCTCAAACGGAAGAGCCTGTTAAGCCCTCAGAACCAAATTAAGACTCCAAGGAGGAGAAATTGGCTTAATGACAGGCTTGATACGAACCCAAGCCTGAACAAAACAATGAATATCAGAAAGATTAGCATTTTTTTCTGTGAAACAGCACAGAAAGAGCAGAGATTTGTCCTTTCAAGGAACTTGCAGACAAAACCTTATGAAGAAACTATAAAATCCTAGGAATTCTAAAAGAATGCCAAGAGAAATTATGAGAAGAGCATCATAAGATGTAAGTCTTCCAAACTCAATAATAAATCATTCTAGACACAGATTTACGAACCTGCAACATAGTATTAATCACTGAGTCAGAGAAACCTCTATGACTAAGCACTAAGCATTTTAATTTCCATACCATCAAATATAATCATTTGATTTCCTGACGGAAAAAACGAATCTTAAGATATAAGGTCTGGCCTAAATGGAAATGACCAAGGTTGGCAACTGGACATCCGAACAAGAACCATATACCAAAACCTGAGCGGCCATGCTGGAGCCACCAGCAGCACAAACGATTGCTCCATGGTGATTTTGAAAAATCACTCTTAAAAAGAAGAACCAGAAGGAGCAAAAATATAGGCAGATTGATAACTCCAAGGAAGTGTCAATGCATACACTGTTTCCGCCTGAGGATCCCCGGACCTGAATAGGTACCTGGGAAGTTTTCTTGTTTAGATGAGATGCCATCAGAACTATTACTGGAAACCCTCACATCAGAACAATTTGAAAAAAACACATCTGGGTAAAGAGACCATTCTCCCGGATGTAAAGCTTGATTGACAGAGATAATCCGCTTCCCAATTGTCTAAATATGGGATATGGACCGCAGAAATTAGACAGGAGCTGGATTTAGCCCAAGCAAGTATCCGAGATACTTCTTTCACAGCCTAAGGACTGAGAGTCCCACCCTGATGATTGACATATGCCACAGTTGTGACATTGTCGGTCTGAAAAACAATAACGTCTCTCTCTTCAAAAAGAAGCCAAAACTGACAAACTCTGAGAATGCACGGAGTTCCAAAATATTGAATGGTAATCTCGCCTCCTGAGATTTCCAAACCCCTTGTGCTGACAGAGATCCCCAGACAGCCTCCCAACCTAAAAGACTCGCATCTGTAGTGATCAAGGTCCAAGTTGGATGAATCGAAGAGACCCATAGAAATATATGATGGTGATCTAACCACCAAGTCAAAGATAGTTGAACATTAGAATTCAAAGATTATTAAAAATGATATCCTAGAATCCCTGCACCATTAATTCAGCATAAAAAACTGGAAAGGTTTCATATGAAAATGAGCAAAGGGAATTTAATCCAATGCTGCAGCCATGAGACCTAAAACTTCCATGCATATAGCTACTGAAGGAAATAATAGAGACTGAAGGTTCCGACAAACTGAACCCAATATAATTGTCTCCTGTCTGCTAGAGACAAAGACATTGACACAATCTATCTGGAAACCTAAAAAAGGTGACCCTTGTCTGAGCAACCAAGGATCTTTTGATAAAAAGATCCTCCAACCATGTCTTAGAAGAAACAACAAAAGTTGAATCGTATGAGATTCTGCAGAACGAAAAGACTGAGCCAGTACCACAAGATCGTCCAAATAAGGAAACACTGAGAACCTTGAAAAGATTCTCAGAGCTGTCGCTAGACCAGAAGGAAAAGCAACAAATTGGTAATGCTTGTCAAAAAAAGAGAATCTCAGAAAATAAAAATAATCTGAATGAAAACAGAAGAAGATATGCATCTATTGTAAACAAATAATGCCCTTACTGACCAAAAAGGCAGAATAGACCATATAAACACCATTCTGAAAGAAGGAACACATATGACAAATCAAAAAGATTTTCTATCTTTGGGACAATGAATAGTTTTGAACAAAACCCCAAACCCTGTTCCTGAAATGGAACTGGTATGAATACCCCAGATAACTCCAGGTCTGAGAAGCGCCTTGAGACCCCAACGGGTAACCAGCCGCGCCTTACAAGTACCCAACACATACAGGTCTGAAACATACTTCAGAAAAGTGTGAGCCTTTACTGGAATATGCTAGAGAGAAAAAAACTTCTCACAGGCGGTTTTACTCTGAATCCTATTCAGTACCCCAATCTAAGAAGTTTGGACCGAATTGAACCAAACAAATTTTAAAAAGTCAAAACCTGCCCCTTACCAGCTAAGCTGGAATAAAAAACCGCACCTACATGCAAATTTGGGGGGCTGACTTTGATCTTTTAAATAGCTTAAATTCATTCCATGTTGAAGAAAGCTTCCAATTATAAACATGTTACTTGGGGAAGAATTAGGATTCCGTTCCTTATTAAGAACAAACTAATATAAGCTTAAGATTTACTCTTAGGACTCAATCTTGAAGCAACAAAAAACTCCCTTCCCCAGAGTAACAGTTGGAAAAAATTGAATCCAATTGTGAACCAAACAATTGATTACCTTGGAAAAAAAGAAATATGAATTTTAGAAATCAAATTAGCATTCCAAGATTAAGTCACAAAGTTCTTCTAGCTAAAAATAGCTAAAGACATATATTAAACCTCAATTGTGAAAATATCAAAATAATGACGACACAAATGAAATTATTAGCATGTTGATCAACTTAACAATGCTAAAACAAATCATAATCCGATACTTGTTGCACTAAAGTATCCAACCAGAAAGTTGAAGTATTTGCAACATCAGCCACATAAATTGCAGGCCTAAGAAAAGGACCTGAAATAAAATAATTTTCCTTAAATAAGATACAAGTTTCCCATCTGAAGGAAAAAAATAAATACTATTTTCTATAGGAATAGTAGTATGTTTAGCAAGAGTCGAGATAGCCCCATTAACTTTGGGGATCTTCCTCAAAACTTTAAATTAACTGCCGGCAAAGGATACAATTTAAAAACCTTAAAGAAGGAATAAAAGAAGTCCCAGGCCTATTCCATTCCCTAGTATCATGAACTGGGAAAAAAACCTCTGAAGAAACCACAGAAGGTTAATGAGCAGAATTTAAATGTTAGCTAGTCTTAAATCAAAAGAACTAGACTGGGTCTAGGAGGTGGTGAGTGCCCCAGTCATTGGGATTATAAAGGTGCAGTTTTGTGATTAATAAAAAAATAATTTATTCTGTGTCCTACTGTTATTAGCGCAAGCTATGGAGGATTCTGATATGCTTTAGGGTACTCCCTCTATTCCTAATAGTAATACCTGTCTATATTGTGAGGAGGCCTTGGTATGCCCACCCTGTCTATATGCATCTGAGCTGTCCACCTCTGAGGACTCGCTGCCCTGTGAGGTGCATACCCATCAGTCATCTCCCTCATCACAAGCAGCTTCCCATAGCACGCCTGATCCTCCATCTGCAGGGAGCCTTTTACCATCAGATTTTACCGCTCAGTTAAAGACGGCAGTGTCTGAGGCTCTTAGTGCCTTACCTCGCCCTGCCAAGCGCAAGCAAAAGGTTAAACATAGCTCTCCAGAACAGGGATCATCCAGTCATTTATTAGATTTGTCTGTTTTTCAAGTATCCAAGGTTGGGTCACACTCTGAGTCTTCAGAGGGTGAACTTTCTGGATCAGAGTCTGCCTTTAGATTTAAAATTAAACACGTTTTCTTCTAAAGGTGGTTCTGTCGACATTAGAGGTTCCAGAGGCCAAGTTGCCTGATGAACCTTTGATCCCTAAATTAGACAGTGTACGAGGACAGGGTAGCACCGCTAACTTTTCCTGTAAAAATGGCGAACATTATTAAGGAGTGAAATAGAATTGGATATTCATTTTCCCCTTCGTCTGCTTTAAAAAATTATTCCCAGTCCTGGACTCTCAGCTGGAGTCGTGGGGTTCCTTCCCTAAGGTAAGGTGGATGGCTCTATCTCCGCGCTAGCCAAGCATACTACTATCCCACTTGAGGAAAGCTCATCATTCAGAGAGCCAATGGATAAGAAAATGGAAACTTTTCTTAGAAAAATGTTTCAGCATACGGGATACTTCTTTCAACCAGCAGTGGCTGTTGCCTCGGTTGCTGGAGCTGCGGCTTACTGGCGTGACTCCTTAGCGGATTTGATTGAAGTGGAGGGTCCCCTTGAAGTTATCCAAGAAAGAATTAAAGCCTTGAGAATTGCTAATTCTTTTATCGGTGATGCAATCATGCAGATTATTTGCCTGAATGCCAAGATTTCTGGTTTCTCAGTACAGACCCGTCGGGCGCTCTGGCTGAAGTCCTGGTCTGCGGACATGACTTCTAAGTCTAGACTACTTTCCCTTCCCTTTAAGTGAAATATTTTATTTGGTCCATGCCTGGACTCCATTATCTCCACGGTTACAGGGGGCAAGGGTGCCTTCCTACCGCAGGATAAAAAGAACAAATCTAAGGGACAAGGATCTAATTTTTGTTCCTTTAGTTCTGAAAAGTACCAACGTCAGCAGTCCTCCTTTAAGCCCGATCAAACCAAGAGCACTTGGAAGCCGGCTCAATCCTGGAATAAATCCAAGCAGAACAAGAAGCCCGCAGAGACCAAGTCAGCATGAAGGGGCGTCCCCCAATCCGGCGCTGGATTGTGTAGGGGGCAGACTGGTTTTCAGACACTTGGTTCAGGGACGTGCAGGATCCATGGGTCTAGGAGGTCATAGCTTAAGGATACAAGATAGGTTTCAAATCTTATCTACCAAAGGGCAGATTTCTCCTCTCAAGCCTGTCTTACAGACCAGAAAAAAGGGAAGCCATTCTGGGGTGCGTGCAGGATCTGTCCTTCTTAGGGGTCATTGTCCCGGTTCCTATTGCAGAAAGAGGTTTGGGATACTATTCAAACCTGTCCGTGGTCCCAAAGAAGGACCTAAAGTGCTTAAACAAGTTTCTAAATGTCCCCTCGTTCAAGATGGAGACAATAAGGTCCTTCTTTCTTCTAGTTCAGGAAGGAAAGTTCATGACCACTATAGATCTGAAGGTTGCCTACCTTCACGTTCAAATCCAGAGGGACCACTTCCAGTTCCTGAGGTTTTGTTCCTGGATCAACACTTCCAGTTCATTGCACTTCCATTTGGTCTAGATATTGCTTCAAGAATCTCTACAAAGGTTCTAGGGACTCTTCTGGCCATCATCAGAACCCAAGGTATAGCAGTAGCTCCCTACTTGGACGACATTCTGGTTCAAGCACCATTTTTTCGTCTAGCAGAGGACTATTCGGTATCTCTTCTCTCTCTTCTTATTCCAAGTTTTTCTTATTCCAAGTTTTCTTATTCCAAGCACTAGGGTAGAATTCCTGGGTACTATAATAGAAATATCCTCATGAATATCAAGTCTAACAGACCAGAGACGTTGCAAGCTAGCTGTCTAACCCTCCAGACCTCCTTAAGGCCACCTGTAGCTCAGTGTATGGAAGTAATTGGTCTCATGGTGTCCAGCATGGACATAATTCCCTTTGCCAGGTTCCGTCTCAGACCATTACAGCTGGGCATGCTGAGGCAGTGGAATGGCGATCATTCGGATGTGTCAACAGATTTCCCTGGACAGCCAGTCGAGAGAATCGCTCTCTTGGTGGCTCTGTCCAAATCATCTGTCCGAGGGACATCCTTTCTAAGACCATCCTGGTAGATTGTGACTACAGATGGGGAGCTGTTTGGGGTGCCAAGAAGGCACAGGGCCTGTGGTCTCAGAAAAAACGCTCCTTTCCAATCAACATTCTGGAACTTCGAGCAATCTACAATGCTCTGAAGGCTTGGCCTCTTCTGGGTTCGTCCTGGTTTATCAGATTGCAATCAGACAATATAACCTTGGTGGCTTACATCAACCATCAGGGGGGAACAAGAAGCTCCCTAGCAATGAGGGAAGCATCTTGGATTCTGGAGTGGGCGGAGGCCCACATCTGTTCGCTGTCAGCAATCCACATTCCGGGTGTGGACAACTGGGAAGCAGGCTTTCTCAGCAGACAATCCTTTCATCTGGGGGAATGGTCTCTCCATCCCAAAGTGTTTGCGGAGATATGCAACATGTGGGGGCGCCGGGGATAGATCTCATGGCGTCTCGTCTCAATATCAAGCTACCCAGATATGGGTCAACGTCCAGGGATCCTCAGGTGGAGCTAATAGATGCATTAGCAGTGCCTTGGAGGTTCAGTCTAATCTACCTTTTTCCGCCATTACCACATCCTTCCTCGGGTAGTGGCTTGCCTCAAGCAGGAGCAGGCGTCAGTGATATCGATTGCTCCATCGTGGCCGTGAAGAATGTGGTTCTCGGATCTAGTGAGGATGTCATCTTCTCCTCTATGGAGGTTACCTTGTCGCAGAGATCTGCTGGAACAAACTCCTTATGTTCATCAAAATCTAGATTCTCTGAGGCTGACTGCGTGGAGATTGAACGCTTAGTCCTTGCCAAGAGAGGGTTTTCTGAGAGAGTTATTGATACTCTCATTCAAGCTCGTAAGCCGGTTACTCATCGCATCTATCATAAGGTGTGGAGAACCTACTTATTCTGGTGTGAAGAGCGTGGATTTTCCTGGTATAAAGTTAAGGTTGCCAGGATTCTATTGTTTCTCCAGGATGGACTGGAGAAGGGTCCTTCGGCCAGTTCCCTGAGGGGACAGATTTCGGCCTTGTCTATTTTACTGCACAAGAGGCTCTCTGAGCTTCCAGATGTTCTGTCTATTGTTAAGGTTCTGATTAGGATCAGACCTGTGTTCAGATATTTGGCTCCTCCTTGGAGTCTGAATCTGGTACTTAAGGTTTTGCAATGGGCTCCATTTGAGCCTATGCATGAAATTGCCATTAAGTTGTTGTCCTGGAAGGCTATTGCTTCATAATTTGGACGTGGTTCGAGCCTTCAAGTTCTATTTTCAGGCTACTAAGGATTTTAGACAAACTCCTTCCCTGTTTGTTGCCTATTCTGGGAAGCGTAAGGGGCAGAAGGTCTCTCCAACTTCCTTGTCTTTTTGGTTAAGGAATGTTATCTGCTTAGCTTATGAGACAGCGGGACATAAGCCTCCTCAGAGAACTATGGCTCATTCTACTAGAGCAGTGGCTTCCTCTTGGGCCTTTAAGAACGAGGCCTCTATGGTCCTCCTTACATACTTTTTCAAAATTTTACAAGTTTGATGTTTTTGCTTCAGCTGAAGCAGCCTTCGGAAGAAAGGTTTTGCAGGCTGTGGGGACCTCAGATTAGGGTCTGCCTCTTTTTGTCCCTCCCATTATCATTCAGTGTCCTCTTGGGTATAAGTTTCCCAACAGTAAGGAATGAAGCCGTGGACTCTCCTTATAATAAGAAGGAAAACATAAATTATGCTAACAAGATAATTTAATTTCCTTCTGTATAAGGAGAGTCCATGGCCCCCGCCTGTGTTCTTCGATGGGCAGCCCCCTAAATTATGTTTTTCGTCTAGCACCTTTTATACCCTGATATTTCTCTGTTCCTTGTTCCCTCGGCAGAATGACTGGGGGATGGGGGAAGTGGGAGGGGTATTTAAGCCTTTGGCTGGGGTGTCTTTGCCTCCTCCTGGTGGTTCAGTATTTCCCAACAGTAAGGAATGAAGCCGTGGACTCTCCTTATACAGAAGGAAATAAATTTATCTGGTAAGCATAATTTATGTTTTCCCCCCTTCTTCTAAACTCTCCACCGCCTATCTCTCTATAACTGTTGACAACTCCATTATTACCCTACCCTGCATGCCCAATATCTTGGGGTCACACTTGACTCAGATCCTTCTTTCACTCCTCACATTCAGGCTTTGGCTAAATCCTGCCGCTTCCACCTTAAAAACCATCTCTAAAATTAGACATTTCCTTACACAAGACAGAAACTGTCTGGTTCTCTCTGGTCTCCCTAGCTGCCGTCTAGCTCCTTTACTATCCATAATGAATAATAATGAATGCATCTGCCAGGCTCATCTTCCTTACACATCACTCTTTATCTGCTGCACCTCTCTGCCAATCCCTTCACAGGCTTCCTCTTGCCTCCAGGATTAAACACAAAATTCTGACTCTGACATACAAAGCCCTCAACTGCACTACTCCCCTCTATATCTCAGACCTTGTCTCCAGATACTCTCCCTCCCGTCCCCTTCGCTCTACTCACAACCTCCTACTCTCATCCTCTCTTGTTACCTCCTCACATTCCCGTTTACTTGACTTCTCCAGACTGGCTCCCATCTTGTGGAATTCTCTGCCTTGCTCCACAAGACTCTCCCCTAATTTTGAAAGCTTCAAGCACTCCTTAAAGACTCTTTTGTTCAGGGATGCATACAACCTACACTAACCTTTGCTAATAACAGTTCCTCTCCTCCATTGCTATCCGCCATGAACCCCATTAGAATTTAAGCCTAAGAGCCCAACTTGCAGATCACCTTTACAAGAAATGACTGCACAGTGAACAGTGCGAGTCTAGACAGGGCCCTCTATCAATTTGATCCCTATAATTTCTACCTTGTATACCAACTATGTTTATAGCTATGCAGAATCTGTTGGCGCTCTACAAATAACCAATAATAATAAATAATAATAACTTTAAACTTCAGACAGAGCAGCATCTTAGTTTATGCCAGTTTCAATTTCCATGGACTGCTCTGACTAGCCGACCTTGGGCTAGATTACAAGTGAAGTGCTAAATGATTGTGCTCCCACAAATGAGCAAATTTGCGGGAGTGCAATAATTAACCAGCCATTACAAGTGGCTGGTTATTGCTACCACAACGTCTCAGTAGCAATTAGCTCTCAGAAAATTAACCAGAGATCCGATCTCTGGTTAATTTCTTTCCTAAGATATGGTGAGTCCACGGAATCATCAAATAATATCACTCCTGGCCAGCAGGAGGAGGCAAAGAGCACTACAGCAAAGCTGCTATATAGGTCACTTCCCTTACCCATAATCCTCAGTCATTCTCTTTGCCTGCGGTGAAAGAAGGAGGTGAAGTTTAGCAGAGTAGGTTTGCTCTGATCTTGCTAAAGGGTCTAGCCTTATCCCATGTCAGTCTCTTCAGTAGGGCAGTGGTGGCTTTTAACCCCTTAATGACCGCAGCACTTTTCCATTTTCTGTCCGTTTGGGACCAAGGCTATTTTTACATTTTTGCTGTGTTTGTGTTTAGCTGTAATTTTCCTCTTACTCATTTACTGTACCCACACATATTATATACCGTTTTTCTCGCCATTAAATTGACTTTCAAAAGATACCATAATTTTCATCATATCTTATAATTTACTATAAAAAACATTATAAAATATGAGGAAAAAATGGAAAAAAACACATTTTTTCTAACTTTGACCCCCAAAATCTGTTACACATCTACAACCACCAAAAAACACCCATGCTAAATAGTTTCTAAATTTTGTCCTGAGTTTAGAAATACCCAATATTTACATGTTCTTTGCTTTTTTTGCAAGTTATAGGGCCATAAATACAAGTAGCACTTTGCTATTTCCAAACCACTTTTTTTCAAAATTAGCGCTAGTTACATTGGAACACTAATATCTTTCAGGAATCCCTGAATATCCATTGACATGTATATATTTTTTTTTAGAAGACATCCCAAAGTATTGATCTAGGCCCATTTTGGTATATTTCATGCCACCATTTCACCGCCAAATGCGATCAAATAAAAAAAATTGTTCACTTTTTCACAAATATTTTCACAAACTTTAGGTTTCTCACTGAAATTATTTACAAACAACTTATGCAATTATAGCATAAATGGTTGTAAATGCTTCTCTGGGATCCTCTTTGTTCAGAAATAGCAGACTTATATGGCTTTGGCTTTGCTTTTTGGTAATTAGAAGGCTGCTAAATGCCCCTGCGCAAAATACGTGTATTATGCCCAGCAGTGAATGGGTTAATTAGGGAGCATGTAGGGAGCTTCTAGGGTTAATTTTAGCTTTAGTGTAGTGTAGTAGACAACCCCAAGTATTGATCTAGGCCCATTTTGGTATATTTCATGCCACCATTTCACCGCCAAATGCGATCAAATTAAAAAAAACGTTAATTTTTTCACAATTTTAGGTTTCTCACTGAAATAATTTACAAACAGCTTGTGCAATTATGGCACAAATGGTTGTAAATGCTTCTATGGGATGCCCTTTGTTCAGAAATAGCAGACATATATGACTTTGGCGTTGCTTTTTGGTAATTAGAAAGTCGCTAAATGCTGCTGCGCATCACATGTGTATTATGGCTAGCAGTGAAGGGGTTAATTAGGTAGTGTGTAGGGAGCTTGCAGGGTTAATTTTAGCTTTAGTGTAGAGTTCAGCCTCCCACCTGACACATCCCACCCCCTGATCCCTCCCAAACAGCTCCCTTCCCTCCCCCACCCCACTATTGTCCCCGCCATCTTAAGTACTGGCAGAAAGTCTGCCAGTACTAAAATAAAAGATTTTTTTTTTTTTTAAAGAAAAAAAAAAAAAAAGCATATTTACATATGCTGTGTTTAGGATCCCCCCTTAGCCCCCAACCTCCCTGATCCCCCCCAAAACAGCTCTCTAAGCCTCCCCCACTGCCTTATTGGGGGCCATCTTGGGTACTGGCAGCTGTCTGCCAGTACCCAGTTTGCACAATCAAATGTTTATTTTTTTTTTATTTTTTTTATTTTTTCTGTAGTGTAGCTTCCCCCCCCCCACGGACCAACCCCCACCACCTAAATAACGCCTAAGGTTTTTTTTGTAGTGCAGCAGTCCCCACCCGGTCCCTGCCCCGGCGCGCGCGCCTGGACTTCCACGCCCACGATCCCGCCCCCCTCCACATGACCAGGGCCATCGATGGCCGCCACCCACCAACGATACCGGCCATCGATGTCCGGTGCAGAGAGGGCCACAGAGTGGCTCTCTCTGCATCGGATGGCCATCTAAGGTTATTGCAGGATGCCTCCATATCGAGGCATCACTGCAATAACCGGAAAGCAGCTGGAAGCGAGCAGGATCGCTTCCAGCTGCTTTCCACACCGAGGACGTGCAGGGTACGTCCTCAGGCGTTAACTGCCTTTTTTCTGAGGACGTACCCTGCACGTCCTCGGTCATTAAGGGGTTAAGCAATTGGGAACTTGTGGGGTACAATCCTCGCTGCGTTTTCCCAAAACATTTTTCTGCCCTATTTAAATAGCCTGAGTAAGTTTACTCAGTCTTTCTGTAATTCCACAGGTCCATGTGAGGGATGGCATCCTCTCAAACCAGGTGAGCTGTCCTACTGCCGGACAGATAAATGTTAAGGTAAGTGCCAGTTTTATATTTCTATGTAAGCAGGGAAAAACTGGCACTTATTCAGCTGAAATGCAGCAGTGGGACGTTTTTTTATTAGTCCTGTCAGGGTGCAGGTTTTTATGGCAGTTTTTGCAGGCACTGTTAGTGTGAGGAGTTATTTTATTGATAGCTCAGTGAGGATCCGTTTTTAGTAACGGATTATGTACTTTTATTGGGGGTTTTATGGTTTATTTTTAAGCCTGTTTTCAAGAAAGTTGTTTTAAATAAAAAAAAATGGCTTTGTTGTCAGCTGTAGGACCACCCCTTTTAGGGAGGTTCTGATTCTTTGATGTCAGAGTTTTTTTGCCGCTTTTCTTCACTTCCTGTAGAGTGAGGGGCACATATTTCCGATGGCTCTGCTGTTTATAAGGCTTCTTGCTGTTTTTGCTTATCTGGAATCCGGATTGCAAATCGTTTTTTTCCTCAGTTTGCTGCGGGTTGCAGAACAGGTACGAGACCTCAGTAATTCTGCTGAGGTGTAGAGTGTTGCCTGGGGTATGTTTTCTTGACTTGGAACATTTATTTATGAATGTTTTTTTGTTTGTTCTGTATTATATCCTTTGTTAAAAGATAAAAAAAAAGTTAGATTTTTTTTTTTTTTTTTTGTATTTTGGATCAAGAGGCTATGCAGAATGTTACCTGTAGCTTATGTTTTCATGCCCAGTTGGAACCCCCAGTACCTTTTTATTTCTTCATGTATTGAAAGAACTTTAGCTTATAGAAATAGACGTTTTGACCCTGAGCCATCATTAGCTAAGGCAGATGCTGTTCAGGAGCCTCCTGTTTCAGATGTGCCGCAGCTGTCTCCTCAAGCGTCCCAATCCTATTTATCTGCACATGCAGTGCCCTGTGTTTCCTCTCATGCTCCGTCTGGGGTTACTTTGCAAGATATTGCTGCCCAGGTATCCTCTGCGGTATTTGAGGCGTTGTCTGCTTTTCCCATGCTGCAGGGAAAACGCAAAAGGAAATTTAAAGAAAAACTCCTGAAGTAGCTAATCAAAGTATTTCCTCTCAGAGGTCTGAAGATGAAGATTCTTCGGGTGCATCTGAGGGTGAAATCTCGGATTCAGGCAGTATAATTCCTTCTGCTGATGCTGAAGTTGTGTCCTTCAGATTTAAGCTGGAACACCTCGACTTGTTACTTAAGGAGGTTTTGGATGACTCCGATACTACTATCGTTGTTAAGCCTAAGAAGTCTAGTAAGCTGAACAAGTATTTTGATGTTCCCTCTGCGGTGGAGGTATTTCCTGTTCCAGACCGTGCTTCTGAGATTATTGCATGGGAGTGGGAGAGACCTGGTATTCCTTTTTCTCCATCTCCTATTTTCTTAATAAATGGAAAGCGTCCACAGCTGCATTCATTACTTTTGGGAATTCAGAACCTGGCCACCAGGAGGAGGCAAAGACACCTCAGCCAAAGGCTTAAATACCTCCCCCACTTCCCTGATCCCCCAGTCATTCTTTCCCTTTCGTCCCAGGAGGTTGGAAGAAAAGTGTCAGAAGTTTTCTCTAGTCTCTTAAGGAGGGTAGTACTCTTCGGCATGGGACTGTAGTTTTAAGTAGTCCTGTCAGCCTCTCAGTGAGAGCATGGGTGAAAGAGTCCGGAAATGCAGGCAGACTCATATTAACAGCTCCACAAGCAATCAGCGTTGACGAGTTTTGCTGCTTGCTTTATTCTCTCAAGTCCATGGCAGAAGCGACGCTACTATCTGTCACACTTGAAGGGCTATGTTCCTGTTCCACGGCATAGATTCCGGTAAGATCGTTTCATTTTACTTTCATCATGAATGTATTGTAATTACAACTGTTTATCCGAGAGGGGCTACAACCTTTCAAGGATAACTTTAACATAGAGTCACAGTGAGGCTCCTTTTTGTATCTAGGAATCAAGGGTTAATATCTCCTGAGGGGGGTTTATAATCGTGTTTGTTATGTGATTCTGTCTGCTACTGTGTAGTGTTGCTCCGGCTCATGGCTATTTTGGAACATAACGGCCTATGTCTAGTGACACTGCCTTTACGGTTGGGCACTCTTTTGTATGGACTGCATGGTTTACCTTGTAACCTCATTTCCGCTTCTCTGACCGTGTGGTGACGGAGAAATCCTAGTCTGCTGGTGTCTGGTTTTCTGGAGGTGGTGAGTGCCCCAGCCATTGGGGGTGTAAAGTGCCGTTTAGATTTTTTTCTTATTAGTCAATTTTTTATTCAGTGTCCCAGTTATGGAGGATTCTAATTTTTTGGAGACGGATGTCTCTAATTCAGCCTCTACTTCTTGCAAAGAATATGAATTGGCCCGGGTGATACATGCCCATCCGAATTTCATTTTAAAATGCTCTGTTCCCAGGGATCACGGAATCAGGTGCCCACTGAGCCATCGGTCTCTGGGGATTCTATTTCTTACGAGACGAGTTTCCTACCACCAACTCTTACTACGAATGCAGGTAACCCAACCGCTACTTATCCTTCTAGGGAGTGTGGCCTGTTCCCACTGGGGGTTACGACATAGTTCCGTATGGCCATATCTTTGGCGCTGGTGCATCTGCACCTCCCGGGAGTGTGCTTACGATATTGTCCATGTCCTGTTAACCGGGGCTCATCAGCCGTGGGATCGCCTGATCCATTTCAGCCCTCCAGAGGAGCGACTGCCCCTGAGACCTCAGGGGGTCAACCTTCGGGCCGGTGTTTTCTTTTGTCCCGGCGGAGGCATGTTGCTCCTTTCATTATAGACTGGCGTGCCTTCGTGTTCTATTAAGGCACGTTTTTGGCGTTGCTGGAGGATCCCACTCTTAATGGGTCTGGGGATTCTCAGTCTTAATCTTCTGGCTTGCATGCATAGACATAAGGGGATGAAGTAATCTTCTTATAGTCTTTGTTATTTGTGTATCCTTTTCCAGTTCTGAGCTTGGAAGTCTCAGACCCCTATTGGGCTGGTCCTGTAGGTCTGTCCGTTCTTCCTGGGCGATAACCTACAGGTTGCCTTATCTTTTATTTTCATTCGGTGAGGATGATTTTTATTTGGTCTAAAGCTAATGTTGTGTGATGTTTCCTTCGGGAACTTTCATCTCTGGAATTGATACTCGCGATTTTGTGGTCGCACTGTTTACAAAATCCTGTCTAACTGTTCTTTATCCCTCCATCTCGGGGGAGACTATGTGGCCTTGACAGTGATGGGGCCCTTGGTTTCAGGCTGGTCCTGACTGGGTACAAATCCTTCTGTCTTTGAGGCCTAGTTCAGACATGTGGCGCCTTTTTATGTCCGGTTGGTCTGGTGAGGGCACCTAGTGATCACAATATGATGTGTGTTGTTTACTTGTTATATTTTACAACTAGCATCCTGAGAGGATTTGAGGGTCCGTGGTTGCTTAGAGGCATGGGGTCAGTGCTCATTCACCTTTCAAGCTAGTGGGCCGGGACTCCGTTGAGATCCGCAGGGACATGCTCAGGCGCTTTTGATTTTTCCGGGAACTAGAGGGTTCCTTCCCATTGTGGGTTGGAGGATTTGGGCCTTCATATCGCCGTTCTTACGTTTATGCCTTTCATGGTCTCTTTGGAAGTGTCCTTTAGGACTTGTTCCTTTTAGAGGTTCCCTTTCTTTGGGTCGAGACTTTCTGGACTACGTCCGTTTTTTCTGGCGGCTTTGGCCGCTTAATTAGGAAGTAAAGGCTGTGAGGCTCTGTCTTCCTTCGGGAGTTAGTCGTCTCCATCTCAGGTGCGATAGGAGGTGTCTCTGTTTCCAAGCTTTTTGCTTAGGGAATGTTTTTCCGCCTGGGTTCGGGATGCTTTGCATTCTTCTCCCTTGGGTGTGGTCCAATGGAATGTTAATCTGAAAGGATTATGGAGACTAACCTTTCTTTCTACTCTCTTTCGGGTGACTCTGTTCTCGTTTTCATTTCCCTTAGTGTTGCCCTTGGGGCCTTTGGGCTCTAGAGAAATTGTGTGAATTTATTGCAGCCTAGCACCTTGTTGGGGGGGGGGGGGGGTGTTGACCTCCGGCTAAGGGTGTTCTCTTCCCTTTGGGCTGGGAATTACAAGTGAGTCCAGTACCCATTCTCTAGGTTTCCCGGTTCTCATCCCCTGTGAGTCTGATTGCCTCAGACGGGGTATCTTGTGTTCCCTGGGGGTGTCCTTCGTTCTAGGACGATTCTGTGTCCCGGGTGCTTGTCTTGGATCCTTCTGGGATGTCTGGAGACTTATGATCCTGTGGACTGGTTCAGGATGACCCAGTTTTTTCAGGGACCCTATGTTGCGACATAGAGCTATCTCATTGGGCTTACAAGCTGGAAGCCCAGAGTTCACATCCACCCTTGGGTACTGGTTATAAACTTTATGGCCTGACTTTTCCTTCGGAAGGAGTGTGCTCCTCTTCATGGGGAGTTTATTCTCTGTTGTGTCAACAGTGGTGTCTGGATGATTTTTCATTCGGTCCGTGTTTTGATCATACAATGGCTTCATGTCTTGTACATGTACGCTGTCCTTATCTGTGCCCTTCCCTTTTGAGGGGATATTTTGTCTTCCTTATGAGCTGGGGTACTGTGTGTCCTGCCCTGGGTGTGGGAGGTTGGATCAGGTGGCTTATTTCTGTAAGAGGCAGCATCTGCTGCTTTGTGGGCTCTGTCCCACCTGTTGGAATTTGATCTCTCTACGTAGAGACCGTCTAAGAGAGAGTTGTGACAGGTCTTCCTACGGATCTATTGCACTTTTCCCAGGGGGTTCTCCTTGGGAGTGCCTTATTTTGGAGGAGCGGATTGGTATGGCACCCGAGCTCTGTTGGGGTGGGTGAGTCTCCCCTTTTTTCTTTCCCTTCCTGTGGTTGGGGTCTTTCTGTCCCCCCCTGTCTTTCAGACATATCTGTCGCTTGGGCTGGTCCGGTGTTGGAGCAGGATCTGAGATCTGTTGATCTGCTAAATTAGTCCTCGGGTCATTGAGGTTCTCCTTTCTCCATGTTCAAGGTTTGTGGGAAGGACTGACGGCTATTAGATAGCCTGCAACGTTATCAGCTGGTTAGTGGATACTTAGCAATCTGAATGATCATATCTTCAGCTGTTTTCTGCTTGCCTTGAAAGTATTTAAGTTCCAGAGTCATTTTTACATGACTGCAGCGTGCAGTATTTTTGCCTAAGTTGTTGTTAGTCAGACCTATCTGAGCTTGCTGCACAAGGTTTCGTTTCTGAATATTTTGGTATTCTGAGCTACCTTTTTGCAACTTGGGGACCTTTGTCTTCAGTTGCTTTTTAGAATGCGGTTGCACTGTGTTAGCGGGAGGTCCTCTCTGGTTCAGACTCCCGGCCTTATCCTGTGGTTTCTGTATTTCTGGGGTCTGCGCGTTGCCTCTCCTTGTTTCTATGAGACTGGTGGGTCTCTGTTGGTATGGAGTTCCTTAAACTAGCTAGACAGCTAGCTCGATCCCCGGCGAGGTCTACTCAGCCTTCCTCCTTTCGAGGTTGATAAAATGAGCAGCGCCTTGAGTCCCTTAAGGGGGATTAGCCACGCTTTACAAGAACATGTTTTCTCCGTGTCTTTTCTTCTTTGTGGAAGAATACGGTAGCTTGTTCCCTTTCTTTAGTAAGGGGTGTGTTCCACAGTTGTTCTCGGCTTCGGATGAAGTGGGATGTTGTTGGGTAGGGGTTTTCAGGCCTGGTGCCCTCAGAATGGGCCGCCTCTTGTACCACCCATTTTTGCATTCAGTGTCCTCTATAGCTTGGGTATTGTATTCCCAAAGTAATGAAAGCAGCTGTGGACTCTTTCCATTTATGAAGAAAAACTTAAATTATGCTTACCTGATAAAAAAAAATTTCAGATGGAAAGAGTCCACAGCTCCCTGTCTGTATTTTTCTGTGGGGCGTCTTATTTTTGTTTTTCTGGCACCGTTTTACCCTGATTTTTCTTCTAATGTTCCTTATTTCCTCTGCAGAATGACTGGGGATGAGGGAAGTGGGGGAGGTATTTAAGCCTTTGGCTGGGGTGTCTTTGCCTCCTCCTGGTGGCCAGGTTCTGAATTCCCAAAAGTAATGAATGCAGCTGTGGACTCTTTCCATCTGAAGAAAAGAAAATGATCAGGTAAGCATAATTTAAGTTTTTTAAGAAAATGATTCCTATAGCTGACTCTATTAAAGAGTCGTGGCAAACGGTTCCTAAGGTTGAAGGAGCTATTTCTGCTTTGGCTAAGAGGACCACTATTCACATTAAGGATAGTTGTTCTTTTAAGGATCCATTGGATAAGAAATTGGAGGCATTATTAAAGAAAATGTATGTTCACCAAGGTCTTCAATGGCAGCCTGCGGTGTGTATTAATACTGTTACCAGCGCTGCAGCTTACTGGTTTGATGCCTTGTCTGTTTCTATTCAGACAAATACTCATCTTGAGGAGATCCAGGAGGAAGTGATCCGGTCTCGGGGCATTGCAGTAGTGCCTTATCTGGACGACATTCTGGTTCAGGCACCGTCTTTTCAACACGCAAACTCTCATACGGAGATCTTGTTGTCTTTTCTTCGCTCCCGCGGTTGGAAGGTGAATTTGGTAAAGAGTTCTCTGATTCCAGCCACAAGAGTAGTGTTTTTAGGGACCATAATAAACTCCCTACTAATGAAGATATTTCTGACAGAGGTCAGAAAAACAAAGATCTTTGGCTCTTGTCTTGTCCTTCAGTCCTCTCCTTGGCCGTCAGAGGCTCTATGTATGTAGGTAATTGGTCTGATGGTAGCTTCCATGGACATCATTACGTTTGCTCAGTTCCATCTCAGACCTCTGCAGTTATGCATGTTAAGGCAATGAACGGGGACTATGCTGATCTGTCTCCGCAAATAGTTCTGGATCAGGTGACAAGGGACTCTCTTCTGTGGTAGTTGTCTCAGGAACACCTCTCCCAGGGAACTTGTTTTCGCAGACGTTCCTGGGTGATCGTGACCATGGATGGCAGCCTTCTAGGTTGGAGAGCAATTTGGGGGTCATTGAAGACTCAGGGTCTTTGGTCTCGGGAGGAGTCAGTTCTCCCTATAAACATTCTAGACCGGAGAGCGATTTTCAATGCTCTACTGGCCTGGCCTCAGTTAGCCTTAGTCCGGTTTATCAGGTTCCAGTCAGACAACATAACATCAGTGGCGTACATCAACCACCACGGGGGGACTCTGAGTTCCTTGGCCATGACAGAATTGGCCCGGATAATCCAGTGGGCAGAGTCTCACAACTGTCTTTCTTTGATCCACATCCCAGGAGTGGACAATTGGAAGGCGGATTTTCTGAGCTGACAGACCTTTAACTCCATCCGGAAGTATTTTCCAGTCTAATCCTTAATTGGAGGCAGACAGAACTGGATCTCATGGCTTCTTGGCAGAATGCCAAGCTTCTGAGGTACGGCTCGAGGTCAAGGGATCCACAGGCTTTCTTGATAGATACTCTGGCGGTCCCTTGGAATTTCAGTCTAGTTTACATATTTCCTCCGTTTGCTCTCCTGCCAAGAGTCATTGCTCGGATCAAGCAGAAGAAGGCGTCAGTGATTCTCATAGCGCCGGCGTAACCTCGCAGGATCTGGTATGCAGATCTAGTAGAAATGTCGTCTCTACCTCCGTGGAGACTCCATCTGAGGAAGGACCTTCTACTTCAGGGTCCTTTTCTTCATCCAAATCTCGTTTCTCTGAAGCTGACTGCTTGGAGATTGATAGCTTGATTTTATCCAAGCATGGGTTTTCAGAGTCATAAGCCTGTGACATGAAAGATTTACTATAAGATATGCCATAAATATATTGGTGTGAATCCAGAGGCTACTCTTGGTGTAGTCAGGATTCCTAGGATTTTGTCTTTTCTCCAGGAGGGTCTGGAGAAGGGTTTGTCAGCTAGTACTCTGAAAGGTCAGATTTCTGCGTTGTCTATTTTATTGCATAAGCGTTTAGCGGATGCCCCAGACGTGCAATCTCTTTGCAAGGCCTTGGTTAGGATAAGGACTGTGTTTAAGCCCATTACTCCTCCCTGGAGTCTTAACCTTGTTCTTAGAGTTTTACAGTGGGCTCCGTTTGAACCTATGCATTCCTTAGATATTAAGATATTATCTTGGAAGGTGTTGTTTCTTGTTGCTATTTATTCTGCTCAAACAGTTTCAGAACTCTCGGCTCTGCAGTTTGATTCTTCTTATCCTATTTTTCATTCTGATAAGGTGGTTCTATTTACTAAATTAGGTTTCATACCTAAGGTGGTTTCAAACAAGAATATTAATCAGGAGATCATGGTTCCTTCTTTGTGTTCTAATCCTTCTCCTAAGGAGCGTTTGTTGCACAACCTAGATGTTGTGCGTGCTTTGAAGTTTTATTTTCAGGCGACTAAGGACTTTCGTCAGTCTTCTGCTTTATTTATTTGTTTTTCTGGGAAGCACAAGGGTTAGAAAGCTACGGCTACTTCGCTTTCTCTTTGGCTAAGGAGTATTATTCGTTTGGCCTATGAGACTGCAGGACAGCAACCTTCTGAGAGAATCACTGCTCATTCCACGAGGGCTGTTTCTTCTTCCTGGGCATTTAAAAATGAAGCTTCTGTGGAACAGATTTGCAAGGCTGCAACTTGGTCCTCTTTGCATACTTTTTCAAAGTTTTATAAATTTTATACGTTTGCCTCGGCTGAGGCTTCTTTTGGGAGAATGGTTCTTCAGGCAGTGGTGCCTTCTGTTTAGGTCTACCTATCTTGTCCCGCCCTTATCATCTGTGTCCTCTAGCTTGTGTATTGATTCCCACTAGTAATTGATGATTCCGTGGACTCACCATATCTTAGGAAAGAAAACATAATTTATGCTTACCTGATAAATGTATATATTACCGGATATAGTGAGTCCACGGCTCACCCTTTATTTAAGGCAGTTATTTTTTTCTAAAACCTCAGGCACCTCTACACTTGTGTTATCTTTTCCCTTCGGCCGAATGCCTGGGGATTATGGGTAAGGGAAGTGATATATATAGCAGCTTTGCTGTAGTGCTCTTTGCCTCCTCCTGCTGGCCAGGAGTCATATTCCCACTAGTAATTGATGATTTTGTGGACTCACTATATCAGGAAATAAATACATTTATTAGGTAAGCATAAATGATGTTTTTCTAAAAGTGCCCAAAATGCCCTCAAAATACAGGGCATTATAGTTTTTTATTAAAAAAAAAAGACACTAGGCAGTTTTGGGTCTTTAAAGTTGGTGGGAGCGGGGTGTTAAAAAAAAGAAAAACGACACTGAAAAGTGCCTTTACATTGCAGTCTATGGGAACTGTGTGTGTGAATATATATATATATTTATATGATTATATACATAAATATTTATATGTTAATATGTGTATAGACACATATACATATATATTTTAAAAAAAGCCTATCGCTGTGCTACTTACCTCCTTCGCTGCACAAGGTTTTGATGCCGTCTGTGACAGCATCAGAACGAGTCTCCCATAGGAGCCTATGGAAACACACTCTCATGAGCACAATGCTTCTTAGCAATGTGAACGCTAGTTCACGTTCGCATTGCGATTAACTTCAAATAACGAGTGCACATTAGCGTGCGCTGGTATTACAAAGTGGAGCACTAATATTGCTTGCATGCAAGCGATATTTAGCACTCCACTTGTAATCTGGCCCTTGTGTGTAGATTGAATTTCTGGTGAGAAATCTCTTAAACAGTCAGTCACAGCATGTGTGTAAAGTGTTCACATAAGGGTCAGACTTTAACAAATAACCTTAGATAGTGACATTCTGAGATTTTGTATAACTTTTTTTATTAATATTTTAAGCTAATGGCATTTTATTATATTTTATTAAAAATAGAAAGATAGGCAGGCACTACTCGGGGTGTAAAGTACAAAAAATTCCTTTATTGGCATCCAGTAAAAAGATTTTGGAAGCAATAAGCACCAGCACCACTTTTAGAACCACTTTTAGAACCACTTGGGGAATGGATGGACTCTGTCCTGCAGCCCATTGCCATAATGCAACTGAGCTACTTGAAGGATACCTCTCACCTGCTAGCCACGTTAGACAATATCAGGTGGCAGGAGGATTTTTGTTGGATAACAGCAGACATCGCATCTCTCTACACGAGCATTCCACAACACCATGGCATTAAAGCTGTAGACTTCTTTTTAGATAAAGAATGCAATCTAGATGACCCAGTGAGACTATATATAGGTGATGTACTGCAGTTTTTGTCACAACTTTTTTTACCTTTGACGAAGAGTTCTATCTGCAAATACGGGGAACAGCAATGGGGGCAAATTTTGCCCCGGCTTTTGCAAACATTTTTTTTGCTTGATAGGAGCTAAAGTACGTTTACTCCCCCACTAACCCTTGGCAGGAGCAGATAGTTCTCTTCGTCAGATACATAGACGATTTGCTTTTAGTGGTGCGTAATAATAATGATTTAAGACTTTTACATGACTTGTTACTTTATTTTAGCACCAATGGACTAGGTTAAAGTTTCACTGGTAAAATGAATAAATAGGAAATCAATTTTCTGGATCTTACACTATACACCACTGGTAACCATATAATGACCAAGACTTATAGAAAACCAATGGCTGGTAATACCATTTTACATGCCAGCTCTCAACACCCAGGTCATTTAATTAAAGCCATACCCAGAGGTCAATTTATCAGACTTCGTAGAAGTACAAAGTCTGATAATATATGTGAAGAACAGTCATTAGAACTCAAAGATAGGCTTGCTAAGAGAGGATATGATCCAGTGCTTTTGGAAAAAACATAATTTATGCTTACCTGATAAATGTATTTCTCTTGTGATGTATCGAGTCCACGGATTCATCCTTACTTGTGGGATATTCTCCTCCCCTACAAGAAGTGGCAGAGAGAGCACCCACAGCAGAGCTGCCTATATAGCTCCCCCTTAGCTCCACCCCCCAGTCATTCGACCGAAGGCTAGGAAGAAAAAGGAGAAACTATAGGGTGCCGTGGTGACAAAGTTTAAAAATAAAAATATATATATATATGCCTGTCTTAATAAACAGGGCGGGCCGTGGACTCGATACATCACAAGAGAAATAAATTTATCAGGTAAGCATAAATTATGTTTTCTCTTGTAAGATGTATCGAGTCCACGGATTCATCCTTACTTGTGGGATACCAATACCAAAGCTTTAGGACACGGATGAAGGGAGGGACAAGACAGGGACCTTAAACGGAAGGCACCACTGCTTGTAGAACCTTTCTCCCAAAAATAGCCTCCGAAGAAGCAAAAGTATCAAATTTGTAAAATTTGGAAAAAGTATGAAACGAAGACCAAGTCGCCGCATTACAAATCTGTTTAACAGAAGCCTCATTTTTAAAAGCCTCAAACCAGAAAGCAGCTGCAGTAGTTGCAGGAACAATGCACGCAATAGGTTGAAGAAGAAAACCTTGATGAACAAAAATTTTCTTCAGGAGACCCTCTCATTTTTTATCCACAGGATCTTTGAAAGCACAACAGACTTCAACAGGTATAGTTGTACGCTTAGACAGAGTAGAAATAGCTCCCTCCACCTTAGGAACTGTCTGCCACGAGTCCCGCATGGTGTCAGATATGGGAAACATTTTCTTAAAAACAGGAGGGGGAATGAACGGAATACCTGGTCTATCCCACTCCTTAGCAATAATATTCACAATCCTCTTAGGGACTGGAAAAAAACATCAGTGTAAACAGGAACCTCTAAGTATTTATCCATCTTACACAATTTCTCTGGGACCACTATAGGGTCACAATCATCTAGAGCCGCTAATACCTCCCTGAGCAATAAGCGGAGGTGTTCAAGCTTAAATTTAAAGGCCGTCATATCAGAATCTGTCTGAGGAAGCGTCTTTCCTGAATCAGAAATTTCTCCCTCAGATAACAAATCCCTCACCCCTACCTCAGAGCATTGTGAGGGCATATCAGATACGGCTACTAAAGCGTCAGACTGCTCAGCATTTTTCCTTAACCCAGAGCTGTCCCGCTTTCCTTGAAAACCAGGCAGTCAGGATAAAACCTCTGTGAGGGTTGTATTCATAACTGTGGCCATGTCTTGTAAAATAAATGAATTTGACGCACTAGAGGTACTTGGCGTCACTTGTGCGGGCGTTACTGGTTATGACACTTGGGGAGAGCTAGATGCTAAACCCACATTTACTTCTGACTCAGAATCATCTATTGCTCTATTTTTAAGTGCTAATATATGTTCTTTATAGTTTATAGACATATCAGTACAATTGGGACACATTCTAAGAGGGCTTCCAAACATATTGAACAAGGATTTTCCTTGGTGTCAGACATGTTAAACAGGCTAGTAATGTAACAAGCAAGCTTGGAAAACACTGTAATCAAAGTAAATAACACTTAGAAATAAACGGTACTGTGCCTTTAAGAGAAAAAAAGCTCCACAAATTCTGCAAAACAGTGTAAAAAAGCAGTAAACATAACGAAATTTTTACAGTAGTATCATATAGCCTTAGTAACTTTGCACAACTATGCAAATAAACAATTAACCCCTTAATGGCAAAACCGGATTGAAAAAACATCAAAACCAGTAAAAAAGACTTTCAGCACTTTGCCGCAGTTCGGCTGCGGCTCCTACATGCCCTTCAGAACAATTTGTGGGGAAAAAAAAATTATTTTACAGCCCTCAAACACGGCAGGAACCTCTGGAGAAGCAGTTAGAAGTCTCAGAGGAAAAGAAACTGCACAACTGAGGCACGAAAAACAGAATTTATGCTTACCTGATAAATTACTTTCTCCAACGGTGTGTCCGGTCCACGGCGTCATCCTTACTTGTGGGATATCTCTTCCCCAACAGGAAATGGCAAAGAGTCCCAGCAAAGCTGGCCACATAGTCCCTCCTAGGCTCCGCCCACCCCAGTCATTCGACCGACGGACAGGAGGAAATATATATAGGAGAAACCATATGGTACCGTGGTGACTGTAGTTAGAGAAAATAATTCATCAGACCTGATTAAAAAACCAGGGCGGGCCGTGGACCGGACAAACCGTTGGAGAAAGTAATTTATCAGGTAAGCATAAATTCTGTTTTCTCCAACATTGGTGTGTCCGGTCCACGGCGTCATCCTTACTTGTGGGAACCAATACCAAAGCTTTAGGACACGGATGAAGGGAGGGAGCAAATCAGGTTACCTAAACGGAAGGCACCACAGCTTGCAAAACCTTTCTCCCAAATATAGCCTCCGAAGAAGCAAAAGTATCAAATTTGTAAAATTTGGCAAAAGTGTGCAGTGAAGACCAAGTCGCTGCCTTACATATCTGGTCAACAGAAGCCTCGTTCTTGAAGGCCCATGTGGAAGCCACAGCCCTAGTGGAGTGAGCTGTGATTCTTTCAGGAGGCTGCCGTCCGGCAGTCTCATAAGCCAATCGGATGATGCTTTTAAGCCAAAAGGAAAGAGAGGTAGAAGTCGCTTTTTGACCTCTCCTTTTACCAGAACAAACAAGGAAGATGTTTGTCTGAAATCTTTTGTAGCCTCTAAATAGAATTTTAGAGCACGGACTACGTCCAAATTGTGTAACAAACGTTCCTTCTTTGAAACTGGATTCGGACATAAAGAAGGTACAACTATCTCCTGGTTAATATTTTTGTTAGAAACAACCTTAGGAAGAAAACCAGGCTTAGTACGCAAAACCACCTTATCTGCATGGAACACCAGATAGGGCGGAGAACACTGCAGAGCAGATAACTCTGAAACTCTTCTAGCAGAAGAAATTGCAACCAAAAACAAAACTTTCCAAGATAGTAACTTATATCTATGGAATGTAAAGGTTCAAACGGAACCCCTTGAAGAACTGAAAGAACTAGATTTAGACTCCAGGGAGGAGTCAAAGGTCTGTAAACAGGCTTGATCCTAACCAGAGCCTGAACAAATGCTTGAACATCTGGCACAGCTGCCAGTCTTTTGTGTAGTAAGACAGATAAAGCAGAGATCTGTCCCTTTAGGGAACTTGCAGATAATCCTTTCTCCAAACCTTCTTGTAGAAAGGAGAGAATCTTAGGAATTTTTATCTTATTCCATGGGAATCCTTTGGATTCACACCAACAGATATATCTTTTCCATATTTTATGATAAATCTTTCTAGTTACCGGTTTTCTGGCCTGAACCAGAGTATCACAGAATCTGAAAACCCACGCTTCGATAGAATCAAGCGTTCAATCTCCAAGCCGTCAGCTGGAGGGAGACCAGATTTGGATGTTCGAATGGACCCTGAACAAGAAGGTCCTGTCTCAAAGGTAGCTTCCATGGTGGAACCGATGACATATTCACCAGGTCTGCATACCAAGTCCTGCGTGGCCACGCAGGAGCTATCAAGATCACCGAGGCCCTCTCCTGATTGATCCTGGCTACCAGCCTGGGAATGAGAGGAAACGGTGGAAATACATAAGCTAGGTTGAAGGTCCAAGGTGCTACTAGTGCATCTACTAGAGTCGCCTTGGGATCCCTGGATCTGGACCCGTAGCAAGGAACCTTGAAGTTCTGACGAGACGTCATCAGATCCATGTCTGGAATGCCCCATAATTGAGTTATTTGGGCAAAGATCTCCGGATGGAGTTCCCACTCCCCCGGATGGAATGTCTGACGACTCAGAAAATCCGCCTCCCAGTTTTCCACACCTGGGATGTGGATCGCAGACAGGTGGCAGGAGTGATCCTCCGCCCATTGAATTATTTTGGTCACTTCTTTCATCGCCAGGGAACTCCTTGTTCCCCCCTGATGATTGATATACGCAACGGTCGTCATGTTGTCTGATTGGAACCTTATGAATCTGGCCTTTGCTAGTTAAGGCCAAGCCCTGAGAGCATTGAATATCGCTCTCAGTTCCAGAATGTTTATCGGGAGAAGAGACTCTTCCCGAGACCATAGACCCTGAGCTTTCAGGGATTCCCAGACCTCGCCCCAGCCCACTAGACTGGCGTCGGTCGTGACAATGACCCACTCTGGTCTGCGGAAGCTCATTCCCTGGGACAGATGGTCCAGGGTCAGCCACCAACGGAGTGAATCTCTGGTCTTCTGATCTGCTTGAATCATTGGAGACAAGTCTGTATAGTCCCCATTCCACTGTTTGAGCATGCACAGTTGTAATGGTCTTAGATGAATTTGTGCAAAAGGAACTATGTCCATTGCTGCAACCATCAACCCTACTACTTCCATGCACTGTGCTATGGAAGGACGAGGAACAGAATGAAGAACTTGACAAGTGCTTAGAAGTTTTGACTTTCTGACCTCTGTCAGAAAAATCCTCATTTCTAAGGAATCTATTATTGTTCCCAAGAAGGGAACTCTTGTCGACAGAGACAGAGAACTTTTTTCTATGTTCACCTTCCATCCGTGTGATCTGAGAAAGGCCAGAACGATGTCTGTATGAGCCTTTGCTTTTGACAGGGACGACGCTTGTATTAGAATGTCGTCCAAGTAAGGTACTACTGCAATGCCCCTCGGTCTTAGAACCGTTAGAAGGGACCCTAGTACCTTTGTGAAAATCCTTGGAGCAGTGGCTAACCCGAATGGGAGGGCCACAAACTGGTAATGCTTGTCCAGAAAAGCGAACCTTAGGAACTGATGATGTTCTTTGTGGATAGGAATATGTAGGTACGCATCCTTTAGATCCACGGTAGTCATAAATTGACTTTCCTGGATAGTGGGTAGAATCGTCCGAATGGTTTCCATCTTGAACGATGGTACCCTGAGAAATTTGTTTAGGATCTTCAAATCCAAAATTGGTCTGAAAGTTCCCTCTTTTTTGGGAACTACGAACAGATTGGAATAAAATCCCATTCCTTGTTCCTTTATTGGAACTGGGTGTATCACTCCCATCTTTAACAGGTCTTCTACACAATGTAAGAACGCCTGTCTCTTTATTTGGTTTGAGGATAAGTGAGACATGTGGAACCTTCCCCTTGGGGGTAGTTCCCTGAATTCCAGGAGATAACCCTGAGAAACTATTTCTAGCGCCCAGGGATCCTGAACATCTCTTGCCCAAGCCTGAGCAAAGAGAGAGAGTCTGCCCCCCACTAGATCCGGTCCCGGATCGGGGGCTACTCCTTCATGCTGTTTTGTTAGCAGCGGCAGGCTTCTTGGCCTGCTTACCCTTGTTCCAGCCTTGCATCGGTTTCCAGGCTGGTTTGGGTTGTGAGGCATTACCCTCTTGCTTAGAGGATGCAGAATTAGAGGCCGGTCCGTTCCTGAAATTGCGAAAGGAACGAAAATTAGACTTATTCTTGGCCTTGAAAGGCCTATCTTGTGGAAGGGCGTGGCCCTTTCCCGGAATTGTTAAAAAATTACCAAAATTTCACCACAGTGTCTTAAAGCATTAAGAGTATTGCACACCAAATTTCAGAGCTTTAACCCTTAAAATAACAGAACCGGAGCCGTTTACAAATTTAACCCCTATACAGTCCCAGCTATAGCCTTTGCTGAGACCCAACCAAGCCCAGAGGGGAATATGATACCAATTGACGCCTTCTAGAAGCTTTTCCAGCAAATTTCAGATCCTCACACATGCATCTGCATGCCCTGCTCTCAAAAAACTGCGCAGTAATGGCGCGAAAATGAGGCTCAGTCTACAACTAGGAAGGCCCCCTGACTGGAAAAGGTGTCTAACATAGTGCCTGCCGTTTAATAAACGTTCCCCAAGTTTATAAATGCGAATTGTCAGCATAAATATGAATAAAATGCCCAAATAAAGCAATCGATTTAGCGCATAAAAATGTCTACCAGTTTTTTAGCCCATATTAAGCCCTTTATTCTGTTTGTTTGACTAAGAAAATGGCTTACCGGTCCCCATGAGGGGAAATGACAGCCTTCCAGCATTACATGGTCTTGTTAGAAATATGGCTAGTCATACCTTAAGCAGAAAAGTCTGCTAACTGTTTCCCCCAACTGAAGTTACTTCATCTCAACAGTCCTATGTGGAAACAGCAATCGATTTTAGTTACTGTCTGCTAAAATCATCTTCCTCTCACAAACAGAAATCTTCATCCTTTTCTGTTTCAGAGTAAATAGTACATACCAGCACTATTTTAAAATAACAAACACTTGATAGAAGAATAAAAACTACATTTAAACACCAAAAAACTCTTAACCATCTCCGTGGAGATGTTGCCTGTGCAACGGCAAAGAGAATGACTGGGGTGGGCGGAGCCTAGGAGGGACTATGTGGCCAGCTTTGCTGGGACTCTTTGCCATTTCCTGTTGGGGAAGATTTATCCCACAAGTAAGGATGACGCCGTGGACCGGACACACCAATGTTGGAGAAATAGGCCCCTCCCACCTCACTCAATGTTTTGAGGCCTAACAAACACTAGAGTGTCTCTAAATTAACCATGTGGGTTAGAAAACTCAAAAACAAGCCACAATGGCCCCTTTAGTCCCTTCAAAAAAAACGTTATAATTGCATCATTCACTGAATAAACAAAAACGTTTTTACCAAACAGTGTCACCAGTAACTAATGAGCCCTTCATGCAAGCTGAAATTCCTATCCAAGTGTCTGAATACAGGTTACCCTTCCCTCATCGGGATATTGCCAGCCTTTTCTAGAAATAACAGTCTGTCTAGAAAAAAATAGACTGAACATACCTTAATGCAGTATAGCCTGCAAACTGTTCCCCCAACTGAAGTTTTCCTGTACTCTTCAGCCCTTGTGAGAACAGCAGTGGATCTTAGTTACAATATGCTAAGATCATCATCCTCCTTGCAGAAATCTTCATCCCTTTTCTGCCAGAGAGTAAATAGTAAACACCGGTACCATTTAAAAACAACAAACTTTTGCTTGAGAAAATAAAAACCTAACATTTTTGTCACCACACTCCTCTTTGCCCTTCCTAGCAGTTAAGCAGGCAGAGAGAATAACTGGGGGGTGGAGCAAAGAGTGGAGCTATATAGGCAGCTCTGCTGTGGGTGCTCTCTCTGCCACTTCCTGTAGGGGAGGAGAATATCCCACAAGTAAGGATGAATCCGTGGACGCGATACATCTTACAAAGAGAAATGTAGGTTATCTGTTAAAAATCAAAACTGTAGGTTTAAAAGGAAAAATCAGGTAAATGTAGATAACTTTGATGATTCAATTGTATTCACAACAGAGTACACACAACAATTTACTAGTATAGTTAAAATTCTTAAAAAACATTTGCACTTACTGATGGGTGACTCTGTTCTGAAACCACTTGCTGACAAGTGTAGATTTGTTTCCAGGAAACCTAAAACTCTAGCAAGATCATTATCTCCCAGTGTGGTCATATTTAAACAAAACCCAATTGATCCATGTTGGCTATCAAAGAAGAGCAATTTTAAATGTGGAAGTAGGAATTGTACCACCTGTACTAACATAAAAATTGGAAACAGTTTTATATCAACTCATGATAATAATGTTTACCAGATAGACTTTTATGCAAACTGTAAGACCACATTCGTGGTGTATTTACTCACCTGTAATTTATACAAAAGCCAATATGTTGGTAAAATGTCCAGTGAGGCCAGAACCAGGTTTGGTGAACACACCAGGGATGTAAAAAACTACTTCATAGATTCTGCAGTTGCCAATCATTTTAATTATCATTTTAGTCATGTAGCCGACATGACAATACAAATTATAGATAGAGCAATACTCCCCCCTAGGGGTGGGAATAAATACAAAATCTTAGATAACAAAGAATTATACTGGATTTTAAAATTAAATAGCACAGTGGGTATGAACAAAGAATGTGACAAACTATTTAATTGATAACTAGCTTCATACATACAATCTTTGTAATATAGTCCCTATTGCTTTATAGATTTGTGGGCCTCAACAGAATTGTTACAAGTTTTAATAAAAGGAAAAGTGACAAACTATCAGGTTGATAATCAGTCACATATTATATTCCTATATTGAATCCGTGTATCTAAGTATCTTTTGTATTATTTATCTCTATGGGTGTCTTTCAGGTGCCTTTGTTAGTTTGTATATACATCTTTTTCCCATAGTTTTATTCGATATATGAGGACATTTCAAACTGTGTACTTTTGGAAGGAGTGGTCTATTTAGAATTTGTGTTTTTTTATTTTTCATTTATCCTAGGTCTAATTCTGTTGTAATGTATAAGTATAACTTATGTTTTAATTTTCTTTGGTGTGGGAAGGGTTAACTTGTGTTATATACTGTGTATATAACGTATAACTGTTCACTAACACTTTAGCCTATGATTAAGCGCCACTAGGGGGCACGAAATGAGTCAAGCCGTTTGTCCCTCTTTGTCTGTCTGCACTTATTCTGGTGCTTATTGCTTCCTAAATTTTTTTACTGGATGCCAATAAAGGAATTTCTTGTACTTTACACCCGAGTAGGGTCTGCCTATCTTTCTCTTTTTGGCATTTGTATTTGGAAAATCAACATTCACACATATTCTTCATAGAAACCCAATAAAGCGTCTTGGTAATGTAGTATTAATCACTCTGTAGTTTTAGTCCATCCTGGTGCTCATTTAGTAAAGTGTCCCTCATATAGCATACCTAAGTATGATAAAGCTTGTTGTCCCTTTAAATAAAGATGATTGTGCTTTTGTGGTATATTCAATTATAGTAACGATAAACTTTGCACAGACACAAGCAAAAACTGTAATTTCATTGGTGCCTCAAGAGGAAAAATAAATTAATTTTCCCTCTGTGGTTTTCATGCTGTGAGCGGCTTACAATTAAGGTGCTGGTATACAGGTGCGCCCGGCGTGGAGAATCTAGAATCAAAAGACGCCGTACTACAAGTGTTCATCCCCTCTCTGCGGTGAGTAGAACCGGGTTTTTCACATTATTTGTACCGGTATGGGGATACAACCTGAAGGAAACATCCATTAAACATCCATTAAATTTATGGAAAGTGTTTACATGAAGCATTCATAATAACTGTCACCATATATTGGACTTAAGCAAAGTAACGGCTCACAGCACTTTTACTTACTTACTTACTTTTACATCGAAGTTCAGAAAGTGCCGTATAGGGTTTTTTCTTATACCTCTCCCTGCAATAAGTGGGACCGGACCGATACGGAGGGCCTTCTAACTAGTGAGGATTCCGGTGTGGGGTAACTTTTTCATGATTAAAGTATAACCCTTTTTCATTTTGCTGTCATTATGACCAAATGCTTTTTTTCCTCTTGAGGCACCAATGAAATTACAGTTTTTGCTTGTGTCTGTGCAAAGTTTATCGTTACTATAATTGAATATACCACAAAAGCACAATCATCTTTATTTAAAGGGACAACAAGCTTTATCATACTTAGGTATGCTATATGAGGGACACTTTACTAAATGAGCACCAGGATGGACTAAAACTACAGAGTGATTAATACTACATTACCAAGAAGCTTTATTGGGTTTCTATGAAGAATATGTGTGAATGTTGATTTTCTTTATGACTTTTTTCCCTTGTTTTCTTCATAAGAATACCTGTATAAGAAATACATATTTTTTCTAAACACAGCAAAATTTGAAACAAGTAAATATCTGAAATTTGCTATAAAGCTTCAAACGGTCAATATGGCTTATGGTAATATTGCACTAAGGCGCACAAAATTGGAGAATTTAATTAAAAGTACAAATACCCAAGAATGCACACAGGGAGACATTGTCAATTTATTTTCAAGTAAAGAAAAACTAAGTATCAAGGAACTTAGACTTTGGTGGGAGATAGAATTCTTGCAGTTGTATATAAATGAGAACAAGGTCCCAAGAGGACTCAGGATGAAAAAATATCCTGCCAATGAAAGGGAAGATAAAGCTTTCATGGATGACTGGAATGAAACCCTGACCAAATGCTCCTTGACATTGATGGGGAAGTTACTAGATAAGAAGAAAATAGAAAGGGAAAAAGTCCTTACAGATCTTACAGAACTACAGGAGACGATTGACCAAACCAAGGGGGACACTAGATTTGAGGCATTCCAAAAACAGTTTAATGAAACTATGGAAAAAATTGACAAAGAAATTATGGAGAGGAAAGTAAACAAGTACCAACGAGATTGCAAGGACTATGACTTGGATGTGGTCTACAATTGGAATACCAGTGAGAAGAATTTATATGGCAACAAAAAGAACAAGAAAGACAAGAATGGTTGGTATAAAAATAAGAATAAAAAGAAGAACTCCACACAAAGAAAAGTCACTTTCAGTGAGAGCAGTTTTGCAACTGATAGTTCTTTTAATACAACCACAGAATTATCAGAATCTTCAGAAACAGAACAAGAACCAGAAGAAATTCAACAGGAACAGATGACCAGTCCAATAGAAAGTAGTGATGAACAACAACATGAAAGAGATCTTGGAGCAAAACCAAAAAATGCAACCAAACGCAAACCCTTCTCAGAAATTGTCAAACAAGATGTTACACCTACCATTAATGCCAACAAGGAAAAAGGAGGAAATATGTCTACACCGAGATATCCAAGCAGAGCTAACAAAGAGTCAAAAAATGTGAAGAGCCAGAGGGGCAAAATGTAATCAATCTGTCTAGTATACAACTTACAGAAGATCAACATAGAGTTCTGGCAAAAGGACTTGGATTTGCCCCAACAAATGATTTTAACCTCTTTGATGTATTGGTTGACCTTAATAAATTTATGAGAAAAGTAACATTGAAAAAACATTTCTCAGAATCTATAGATAATGATACCAACCCTATCTCTAGTATAGATTTACATGTTGACCAACCGGTTTTTGAGAGATTAGAGGGAATGAATTTTGATGAATTATGTGACCTTACTAATCTTGTAACATTACAGAGAGATAGCTTAAGGTATAATGAACAAGATCTCATAATCCCAAAAAGTAAATTGAAACATACTAATAAATATTTTTATCCTTCTCAAACTAGGAATGAAAATATTGACCTCTTTCATACTATTGTCGAGCAAGAAATTAGAAAATTACATAGTATTGAAACAGGAAAAACAAAACAAAAAAATAATCTATCTAGAACAGAATGGCAGGCCTTGCGGGACCTTCAAAAAAATGAAGATTTGGGGGGGGCGGAGTCAGCGCCCGATGAAGGCAGCTGCACCGTCAGGGAGCTCCTGCTCCTTTGACATGAAAAAGCTTAATTTTTCCATTTTAATGAGACTACCCTAACAGATCTCAACAGCTGCTTCCAGCCTGATCACAACGATACCCAGAAACCAGTTGTGTGAAACTTTATCGAAGCAGGAGAGGCCGAACATGCAGATCTGGGTATCTGCTAGGAGACAACTGGCGCCATCTTGGCTACAAGCTTGTTCTTGGTGAGACAGAATTTGCGAGGCCACAAGAAACAGAGCAAGATAGGCATCAATAGTGGATCTCACTCAGAGGCTAACCGCAGCACAGGATGAGTTATTGTGTCTGGAGGTTTTAACCTCAAAATAAGTGACACATGAAAGCCTGCATAATGGACAACGCAGCAACATAGAAACTGCCGGAGATGCAGTAAGTTTCAGATCGCAGCTGTAGAGAAATCCGGAGCCAGCACCACCAGGGTAAGCATGCACCTCCGCTTGACACTGAGCGCAACTGACCCCCGTATAGGAGCTGATGTAAAATCGAGTGCTGCGCTGCTTAGCCCATCCTGGCCGGATAAGGTCAACACGTGTATACAGGGATTAAATAGGCTGCATCACCACTTAATCCCTGCTATCAAAATTTTCAAAATGCAAGCCACGGACACTGGGCAGATGAGAGAGGAGTGTAAAGACAGCGGAGGAGGCATGCACATAACTGGGAAGTAGCTGTATTGAGGAGGACCGAAATGGCTGCGGTTGATTTGGAGGAGGAACTGCTCACGCATAAATTGCGATCTCTGCCTGATCCCTGTACACAGACTAAGAACTGACATGGCGGACTAAAATTGATGACTATGTCGTGTAACGAGGTGGCCGCTGACCCAGGCGGTGGGGAATCTTTATGCCTGAATTGCTCTCTTGCCCTTAAAGATAGGAGACAGGATACATTGGGACACAGGGGGCATCGCTGGGGGCATAATCCCCTCTGAAAGCAAAAGTGGATTAGCCAGTTAACTGGATTAGTATACCCAAGAATGCCTACTCAGAAGTATTGGAATATGTACGCCACAGACACTTTCAGAACTGCCCTTGTTCTTTTAGAAGCCATCTGGGGGACATATATTTTATATGTGTTATGCTTCCCTATCTTGTCTCTTATTATATATTGTTTCACAGTATTGTTGCAAAGGGTTCAATATCCTCCATCTCCCTGGGGTCGTAGTTTTAACTTGGCTGGGCTTCAACTTAGCAGAAGTTATTCTTTTACTAATTAGCTTGCAAAATATTAAACTATATATACTGCCCATAAATCCCAGCAGCCCCTATTTCCTACCATAGTAGTTGTGCTGGACATACTTTGTTTGTTAATTTAGCCCACACCCTACTAGTTTTTTGTCTGCTTGTCTTTTGCTACTCTGAGCTAGTTCCTATATATGAGTAATATTATATCTCTGAGTCTATAGAAACATTTATTATTTTTGTCTAATGTGTGTCTTGTTTCTACATGATAGCATCGACAGATCCTCATGTGTACAAAACTTTAAATAGCAAAATGGCTGCTCTGTCTAGTGTCCTTATAATACATGATAATTTGTCCTCAGATGTCACCCTAAAGATGTATAGAGACTTTCTTTTACCTATTTTACTTAATAGGATTTCCCTGTGTTGCCTCATACTCAGTATCTGCACCCTTTATCACTACATCCTATGTTCTCTAGGTGCAGTGTGTGCTAGGTGCAGTGTGTGCTAGGTGCAGTGCGTGCTAGGTGCAGTGCGTGCTAGATACAGTGTGTGCTAAGTCCAGTGTGTGCTAGGTACAGTGTGTGCTAGGTACAGTGTGTGCTAGGTACAGTGTGTGTTAGGTACAGTGTGTGCTAGGTACAGTGTGTGCTAGGCACAATGCGTGCTAGGTTCAATGTGTGCTAGGTACTGCATGTGCCAGGCAAGGGGGGTGCCGGGTACGGCGTGTGCTAGGTACGGCGTGAGCTAGGTACTGTGTGTGCTAGGTACCGTGTGTGCTAGGTATTGTGTGTGCTAGGTACAATGTGTGCTAGGTACAGTGTGTGCTTGGTACAGTGTGTGCTTGGTACAATGTGTGCTAGGTACAATGTGTGCTAGGTACAATATGTGCTAGGTACAATGTTTGCTAGGTTCAATGTGTGCTAGGTACTGCATGTGCCGGGCAAGGGGGTGCCTGGTATGGCGTGTGCTAGGTACAATGTGTGCTAGGTACCGTGTGTGCTAGGTGCCGTCGGTGCTAGGTGCCGTGTGTACCAGGTGCCATGTGTGCTAGGTTCAGTGTGTGCTGGGTGCAATGTGTGCTAGGTACAATATGGGCTAGGTATAATGTGTGCTAGGTACAATGTGTGCTAGGTACATTGTGTGCTAGGTACAGTGTGTGCTAGGTTCAGTGTGTGCTAGGTACTGCATGTGCCAGGCAAGGGGAGTGCTGGGTACGGCGTGTGCTAGGTACGGCGTGAGCTAGGTACAGTGTGTGCTAAGTGCCGTGTGTGCTAGGTGCCGTGTGTGCTAGGTGCTGCATGTGCTAGGTACTGTGTGTGCTAGGTACAATGTGTGCTAGGTACAATGGGTGCTAGGTACAGTGTGTGCTAGGTACAATGTGTGCTAGGTACAATGTGTGCTAGGTACAGTGTGTGCTAGGTACAATGTGTGCTAGGTACAATGTGTGCTAGGTACAATATGTGCTAGGTACAGTGTGTGCTAGGTACAGTGTGTGCTAGGTACAGTGTGTGCTAGGTACAGTGCATGCTAGGTTCAATGGGTGCTAGGTACTGCATGTGCCAGGCAAGGGGGTGCCTGGTACGGCGTGTGCTAGGTACGGCGTGAGCTAGGTACCGTGTGTGCTAGGTACAATGTGTGCTAGGCCCAATGTGTGCTAGGTACGGCATGGGCTAGGTACAATGTGTGCTAGGTACAATGTGTGCTAGGCGCAATGTGTGCTAGGTACAATGTGTGCTAGGTACAATGTGTGCTGGGTACAATGTGTGCTGGGTACATTGTGTGTTAGGCACAATGTGTGTTAGGCACTATGTTTGCTAGGTCCAATGTGTGCTGGGTCCAATGTGTGCTAGGTCCAATGTGTGCTAGGTACAATGTGTGCTAGATACGGCATGGGCTAGGTACAGTTTGAACGAAGTACCGTGGGTGCTAGGTACAGTGTGTGCTAGGTGCAGAGCGCATTAGATGCAATGAGTGCTGACTACGGTGAATGCTTGGTTCATTGTGTGCTGGGTACTGCGTGTGCTAGGCTAGGTGGGTGCCGGGTGCTGTGTGTGCTGAGCATTGTGTGAGCTAGGTACAGTAGGTTCCAGGTACTATGCGTGTTGGGTACAATGGGTGCTAGGTATGAGGTGTGCCAGGTACGGGGTATGCTGGGTACAATTCAGGTTAAGTACAGTGTGTGCTAGGTATATTATGTGTTGGGAACTGTGTGCGCTGGGTATGGTTTATGCTAAATACGATGAGTGAAGTACAGTGAATGTGCGCTGGGTACGGCATGTTCTAGGTGTAATGAGGGCCAGGTGTAGTGGGTGTTAAGCTCAATAAGTGCTGAGTAGAGTATATACTAGACACAGGGTGCATGTTACTTGTCTCTGGAATTAAATCTAATCTATAATTATCACCCCCCCCCCCTTATCTCTAGAGCCCACACTAGGGTTCCACCTTGGTGAATTATTTTCACCACATATCCCTGCAATTTATTTGTGATATATCAATGTTTGAACAGTTATTGCAACCGGACCTGCGTGTCCGATCCTTTTGTTTGTGTATGTTTGAACAGGGGACCTGTGTGTCCCCAAGTGTTACCTTTCCCTGCAATTTATCTACGATATTTCAATGTTTGAACAGCTATTGCAACCGGACCTGCGTGTCCGATCCTTTTGTTTGTGTATGCTAGATCAGGGGTCCTGCGAGTCCCCAAATGTTACCTCTTATTCTAAAACCAAATAAAAATTCATTTAAAAGAAAAAAAAAAAAATGAAGATTTGGTGATCACCAATTCAGATAAGGGGGGCTCCATAGTTGTCTTAGACAGAGTAGCTTATGAGACCGAAGCTCACATACAACTAAATGACAGAGACACATATAGAGCCCTTACTTTCAATCCAACAATTAAATTCATTACAGAATTAGATATAATCTTAGAAGAAGGAATTAAATTAGGCATTTTAGATCAGAAATTAGGTGAGTCTTTATCGGTAAAATTTCCCACAATATCCACCTTTAAACATCTACCTAAAATTCACAAGAATCCATTAAAACCTCCTGGTAGGCGCATTATTTCCACCATAGGTACACTTGGAGAAAGGCTAGGAGAATGGGTAGATGGACATCTCCAACCTATTGTTACTAAAATGCCGGGCCATCTAAGAGACACCAAACAGCTACTTAGAAATCTTGATGGATTTAAATGGGATGAGTCCTACTTGTTAGTAACAATTGATGTTGTTTCATTATATTCCTGTATCCCCCACAATCAGGGTTTATTAGCACTAGAAGAATTTCTAAAATGTTATACTAATTTTGATTTTGTGTTCATTAGTTATTTAGTTGATGCGGTTAGTTTTCTCTTGACTCACAATTATTTTGTTTTCAAAGGTAAAATTTATTTACAGCAAAGGGGTACAGCGATGGGGGCGAAATTCGCCCCCTCTTATGCCAATATTTACTTAGGTTACTTTGAGTTATTCAAGATATTTGGTGAGCTAAACAGCTTCAAAGAAAACATCAAATTTTATACTCGTTTTATTGACGACGTACTAATATGGCAGGGAAATGTTACTCAACTAGAAGGGGGGCTCCATAGTTGTCTTAGACAGAGTAGCTTATGAGACCGAAGCTCACATACAACTAAATGACAGACACACATATAGAGCCCTTACTTTCAATCCAACAATTAAATTCATTACAGAATTAGATATAATCTTAGAAGAAGGAATTAAATTAGGCATTTTAGATCAGAAATTAGGTGAGTCTTTATCGGTAAAATTTCCCACAATATCCACCTTTAAACATCTACCTAAAATTCACAAGAATCCGTTAAAACCTCCTGGTAGGCCCATTATTTCCACCATAGGTACACTTGGAGAAAGGCTAGGAGAATGGGTAGATGGACATCTCCAACCTATTGTTACTAAAATGCCGGGCCATCTAAGAGACACCAAACAGCTACTTAGAAATCTTGATGGATTTAAATGGGATGAGTCCTACTTGTTAGTAACAATTGATGTTATTTCATTATATTCCTGTATCCCCCACAATCAGGGTTTATTAGCACTAGAAGAATTTCTAAAATTTTATACTAATTTTGATTTTGTGTTCATTAGTTATTTAGTTGATGCGGTTAGTTTTCTCTTGACTCACAATTATTTTGTTTTCAAAGGTAAAATTTATTTACAGCAAAGGGGTACAGCGATGGGGGCGAAATTCGCCCCCTCTTATGCCAATATTTACTTAGGTTACTTTGAGTTATTCAAGATATTTGGTGAGCTAAACAGCTTCAAAGAAAACATCAAATTTTATACTCGTTTTATTGACGACGTACTAATAATATGGCAGGGAAATGTTACTCAACTAGAAGAATTCATAGAGTCCCTTAATGATAACAGCAAGTTCACGTGGAGTTGGGCAAAAGACCATATTTACTTCCTTGACCTCAAAATTAAAATTGATAATCGTAAGAAAGTAGTAACTTTAGAAACATACAGGAAAGAAATAGCAGGAAACACCATTCTGAGGGCTGAGTCTAATCACCCAAAACACTTAAAACGTGCAATCCCAAAAGGCCAATTTATTAGGCTTAGGAGAAACTGTAGTAATATTGATGACTATAATAAACATGCAGGTCTCCTAAAAAAGCGACTACAGGAGAGAGGTTACGATAAGAAACAATTGGAAGTTACACAAGAAAATGTTAAACAAATGGATCGAGCTAGTTTACTTAAAGACAAGATAAAAACCAATAACATGGAGAATAAGATCTGCAAAATCATTAAGAGATATCTTCCAATCCTAGAAAAGGAACCTTCCATGAGTAATCTTTCTAAAAATAAAGGGGTCAGTTTTGTGTCTAGGCGGGCAAAAACCATAGGACAGCATATAAATAGGAATTTTTCAGAACCAAATAAACAACTGACTCTGGAGGCAAGTTGGCTAAAAGTAGGAAATGGCACCTACAAATGTGGGGTAAGGCCATGTAAATGCTGCAATCATGTGAAACCTGGAGATAAATTTTATTCCCATATAACTAAATGTGAGTTCAAAATATACCAACGTCTAACTTGTCAATCTGATTATGTAGTATATTTGATATCCTGCAAATTCTGTGGGAGTCAATATACAGGGAGAACAATAAGACCCCTCAAAGATCGCATCCGCGAACATCTCTTATCTATAGAAGCTTTGGAGCCAAAAACTCCTGTAGCTAAGCATTTTGCTAAACATAGATATGGCCATACTTATAACAAATCCATGATAGATAAAATTTTATCATATTTTCAGTTTCAAGCAATAGATAGAGTACCTAAGAGAATAATTGGGGGTGATAGATTAGCAAAATTAAATAAGAAGGAAGCTTTTTGGATTCATAAGCTGGAAACAGGTTACCCCAAGGGAATGAATAAAATCTGGGATCTCCAATTATATACAGGAATATAAATATGAATAGTTCTATGTATTATCTGTTTCATAATATTTCTTAATAGAGCTTATTTCTTTTCACTATACCAATCTAAGGTCATATATTTTTATTGGAGATGCAGTTGATTGCAACATACCTTAGTGTATATATATATATATATATATATATATATTTTACTTCATATATATATAAGATTGTTCAATACATAACATTATTTTATAATGTATTTCTAAAATGCACTACAACTTATAGTAAGGTTGTTAAATCAATTCATGTGTCTTCTCCTAGCATATCTTCAAATTGTACTGTATGGAATTATATTGTTTGTTAAGATAACAGCAATTGGCCATTGAAGTGTAACAAATTAAGAACCCCTTGTAGAGAAATATAGACTCATCTTTAATATCAATATATATACATAGGGTACAAACGCATAGATAGGTATAAAACAAACTTACTGTGTATTTGTTTATTTTTCCAGTCCTCATCTTTGCCTTTAAGAATTGTCACACTCAAGCTCAAACTTTGGTCTAAATTTAAGTATCTCCTATAGTATAGCCAGATAACTTGTTATAACATGAGCTATATAATTATTCCTTGTTCTATTCTTCCCCTACAATAGAAAATTTATTCTTGAATAAACAAATTGATTTTTAAGTATATAAATATCGCTATTAACATTAGATGTTGAATGTTACATTTATACCAGGATATGTTGTACATGGGTTTACAAACATGCAATAATATACACAGTTACTTTATACTTTATTGCTATAGGTTTGGCAACCCAGAGGTTAACAGATACTTAGGTATAAATGACTGATGAGGGAAACAGCTGCTATCCCTGATGAAGTGCCCCTAGAGGGCAGGAAACGCGTCGGAGAGCAGCTTACTCCCTGTGTGCTAGGGTAACTCCATTGCGAGTATGTGCTTGTGAGAAATTTTTAATGTACAAATAAAATTTATATTTTTTATCTTCAAATTTGTTCGTGCAGCCTTCAACTTTTTCCTACTCCTTGGATATTTTCATTTGTATTTGGGGCTGATCTCCCTGGCTACCGCACTCTGGTATAGCCGGCCTTCTTTTGGATAACCTTTTGCCTCCTTGTGTGTTCCGGATTAGTGCAGCCGCACGCAGTGGCTTTTTTCCTGCATATTATATTTTATTGTTTGACCAAAAATAAATATCTTGGGATGTAAAAAACAAAAGTGAGTTAGGTATTTTAAATATATTATTTTGTTTGTCATACTCCAGGGACCATCCTAGGTCACAACTCTGACCTAGAATGTATAAAGACTTGGCAAGTCATAGGGCTCAAGTCCAAGTCAAGTCAAGTCTCGAGTCATTGCTGTCAAAGTCTAAGTCAAGTCACAAGTCTTCCTTGATTATGTTGAGTCACAATTTATCAAATTTGTGACTTGATTTCAAGTCAAGTCCAAGTCATGCAACTCAAATCCACATCTCTGGACTCTCACCATCTTGTGAAAGAAAATTATTATAATAAAAGGTGATGATCTTAAAAAACGAAATACAAAACTGAAAAGGGAAAGACTGTTTAATTGCATTTGCTTTTTGGTGAATCTATTATAAGCCAAGACCAGTGTCTTCAATGTTTTCTAGCTTGACATGCGTAAACAAAACCACATATTTACATTCTTTTAGATTCATAAGAACAAGGTCATGCAAGAAAAATATAATAAAAGTATAGAAAAATATGATAAACCCTATGAACTATTTGTCACCATCTTTACAAAAAAAATAATGTTCTGTTTTGTATTATTTGTTTCATCCCTACTCATGAAAGGAGACTTCTGAAAAACTGTGGCCACACCTTAACAGGACATTACACAATTTAGACTTGCATTAAACTCATTCATTAAACTCACTGATGAACAATTGATTATAGACATCTCTGCTTGAACACAGATTTATCAGTTTTCATACAGATACAATATACAGCACTTAACATAAAAAGAGAAAAGGAGCAGGGGACAAAATGAAAAAGGTGGAATGTTATACCAAATCATCATACATATGACAATAATAACTTACGTATATGTAGCTGCTGCTTTAAGTAATAGTGTGTGTAAAAAAGAAATTGGCAATGAATGTAGAATTATTTAATGTAGTATTGACAATGTATGTTTAAAATGAAATATCCTACCAATTTTATATAAAAAATAATGTATTGTCTTTAATAAACCCCAGCTGTTTTTTTTTTTTTTTAAAGAAATGGTTTGTACAAATTTCATCAAGTCTCTTCGCTATAAATAATTTAAGAAACATTTTAAAGGTTTTCTGTACGTTTTAACATACGAACGACTAAAGCAAAATGCAAGTATACAGTATACAACCAAAAACATGTTCAACTTGGTCCCCCACTTATTTGCTGTTTTGTGTTGTTTTCCCCTTAAAAGGGCATGAAACCCAAAATTATTCTTTCATGATTCAGATAGAGCATGCAGTTTAAAAAAACTTTCAAATTTACTTCTATTATCTAATTTGCTTCATTCTCTTGGTATGCTTTGCTGAAGAAGCAGTATTGCACTACTGGGAGCTAGCTGAACTTTGGGTAAGCCAAAAATATGAAGCAAATATGTGCAGCCCCAATAAGCAGCTTCTCAGCCTACATATGTATACTTTTCAACAAAGGAAACCTAGAGAACAAAACAAATTAGAAAATAGAAGTAAATTAGAAAGTTGTTTAAAATCACATTCTATCTGAATCATTAAAGAAATAATGTAGGTTTCAGGTCTCTTTAAATATCACCGTCGTCTTCTTCTACCTCTCACACGATTACTTAGACCGCTGCTGCCTGGTCGACGACTGAACTGCTGTTTGAAGTCCACAAGGCAATCCTTGGCCTCTGAGATGGAAACAAATGATCTGATAGGAGAGTCAACCAGGGAAAGATCTTCTGGGTTCACACCAGAATCTTCTTTTGGAGGTGAAGCGCTAAACATAAATTCAAAGAACTGTAGCTGTGAAACGTTGTTCTGTTGTACCTGTTCTGTTAACTGATAAGAGGACTATACTTTTATGAGGCATGTCTAATGGTCCAAGCACAATAATTGCAAATATTGTATTTCAACATTGAGGAACAGTTTGGATACAACACTACTAGATATCACAACTGACAATTATGTAATGGAATTTCTGAATCAAATTTAATAGACTTCTGTTTTCTTTCAGCTTCATCTACTATGTTAATCTTAAAGGAATACAAAATTGTGTTTCATTGTTGCTATAAAAAACACTAAGCATTTGATTATACTTAATATAAACCATTGCAATATGTATCATTCACCATTTTAAAAGGATTTTAAAAGTTTCTATTACTTCCTGTCACAGCTCTACAAAAGGTCTGAGGTCTGGACAGGAAGGCAAGACAGCAGTTTTTCCTCTAAAGTGTTGGTAGGAGACATCTAATCTAGCTGCAATCAATTAGTTTATTCCCCATGTTCAGTAGAGGGCATTTGCTGCAAAAGTTATGTGACAATGGAACCTAAGTTCTGCAATGTCTGCTTGCTTGCTTATCAAGCTGAAAGATGACTGCAGTGAAAATTATCCCTTGTTGAAAAAGAATAAGCATATATCCTACACTAGAGGGAGCTGCTGCTAATTGGTGCCTGCACCCATTTGTCTCTTGTGATTCGCTAATTAGATGTGTTCGGCTAGCTGCCAGTAGTGCAACGCTGTTCCTTCAACAAAGGATAACAAGAGAACAAAACAAATTTGATAATGTAAGTAAATTGGAAAGTTGTTTAAAGGGACAGTCTACACCAGAAGTTTTATTGTTTTATAAGATAGATAATCCCTTTATTACCCATTCCCCAGTTTTGCATAACCAACACTGATATATTAATATACTTTTTACCTCTGTGATTACCTTGTATCTAAGCATCTTCTGACAGCCCCCCCTGATCACATGACATTTTATTTATGATCTATTGACTTGCATTTTAGCCAATTAGTGCAGTGTCTGCCACAAGCCATGGACGTGATCACAATGTTATCTATATGGCTCACATGAACTAACACTCCCCTGTTGTGAAAAGCAAATAAACCAATTACCTCCATACATTGGGCCACTGATGGCCGTACAGCAGACTGTAGTGATAGGCAAGCGTGCTCTTCTGACTTCCGTCAGAAATATTTTCATTGATAGGGAATCTATAAGGGTTCCTAAGAAGACCACCCTTGTAGCCAGAATAAGAGAGCTTTTCCCCAAATTCACCTTCCATCCGTGGGAATGAAGAAAAGACAAGATCTCTGTAGGAGATTTTGAAGGTTGAAAAGATGGCGCCTGAACCAGAATGTCGTCCAGATAAGGTGCTACTGCAATTCCCGGGGACCGAATTACTGTCAACAGAGCTCCCAGGACCTTTGAGAAAATTCTGGGAGCTGTGGCAAGGCCAAATGGGAGCACTACAAATTGAAAGTGTTTGTCCAAATAGGCAAATCTCAGAAATTTATGATGATACCCTGTGAATGGGAACATGCAGGTACGCATCCTTCAGGTCTATGGTCATCATGGACTAACCTTCTGAAACAGAGGAAGAATGGAACGCATAGTCTCCATCTTGAAGGACGGAACTCTGAGAAATTTGTTGAGGAGCTTTAGATCTAGAATAGCCCTGAAAGTTCCCTCTTTTTTGGGCACCACGAACAGGTTAGAGTAAAACCCCTGAGACCCTGTTCCTGTATTAGAAACTGAAACTATCACTCCCAAAAGGGAAATATCCTGTACACATTTCAAGGATGACTCTCTTTTTATCTGGTCTACAGACAATCTTGAGTGGAACCTGCCCCTGGGAGGAAAGGTCTGGAACTCTAACTTGTAAACCTGGGATACTATGTCCACGGCCCACGGGTCTAGAACATCTTGTTCCCAAGCTTGAGAGAACAAAGAAATCTGCCCACCACTTGATCCGATCCCGGATTGGAGGCAGACCCTTCATGCTGACTTAGATTCAGCTGCGGGTTTCTTAGATTGCTTCCCCTTGTTCCAAGACTGACTGGGCTGCCAAGAAGACTTAGACTGATCCTGCTTGGTAGACGAGGGGAAAGACTTACCTCTGAAGTTACAAAAGGAATGAAAATTACTCTGACGTCCTTTCGATTTGTTCTTCTTGTCTTGAGGCAGAAAGGATCCTTTACTACCCGTGATATCAGAAATAATTTCTGCCAACCCTGGCCCAAACAAGGTCTTTCCCTTGTAAGGAATCGCCAAAAGCTTAAATTTGGAAGAAACATCTGCTGACCAAGATTTAAGCCATAGCGCTCTACGTGCTAAAATGATAAAGTCAGATATTTTGGCTCCCAACTTAATGATCTGCAAAGAGGCGTCAGTGATAAAGGAATTGGCTAACTTGAGAGCCTTTATCCTATCTTGTATCTCCTCCAAAGTAGTCTCAGCTTGGAGGGACTCGGACAAAGCGTCAAACCAATAGGCTGCCGCACTTGTTAGTTACTGGAGCAATACACACCACCGGTTGCCATTGTAAACCTTGATGAATATACTACATCTTTAAGAAAGCGTCCAGCTTCTTATCCATATGGTCTTTGAAAGAGCAACTATACTCTATAGGAATAGTCCTCTTGGCCAGTGTAGAAATTGCCCCTTCCACCTTGGGGACCGTCTGCCACCGGGAACATTTTCTAAAAACTGGAGAGGGAGAAAAGGGAATTCCTGGTCTCTCCCATTCCCGGGCAATAATCTCTATAGTACGGTCTGGCACTGGAAACACCTCCCCAGGGGAGGGAACATCAAAGTATCTATTTAAATTTGCTAGATTTCTTAGGGTTGACAACGACAGGAGTATCAAAGTCGTCCAAAGTAGCCAAAACCTCCTTTAATAGAACACGAAGGTGTTCAATCTTAAATCTGAAGGAAACCACTTCAGCATCAGAAGAAGGAATTATACTATCCAAATCTGAGATTTTACCCTCAGAGGCTACCAAAGTATCCTCCTCTTCCGACTTATGGGAAAGAGCAACTTGGTTAGCCTGAACAGGATGATACCTTACTATCTGATTCTCTAATTTTCCTCTTACGTCTCCCCTGCAGCATGGGGATGGCAGCTAGCGCCCCAGATACCACCGAGGATACCTGGGCAGCAATTTCCGCCTTTTTTCAGCACCCAATAAAAAAGGTTTATACACTTAGACAAAAACCTCTTGCACAACCTCTACACCATAGTGCTAAGCTGAGGTGCCTACCTGCTCCTCTCTGCAACGCTACGCTGGTAAGGGAAGCAAAGGAAACCGGAGCAGCATCTGAATGAGGTAAAGGTCCGTAGAAGCCGTTATACAGTAATAAAAGAGGCGCCAAAAGTAAAAGCTTGCGCTGCACTGAAGAGAAGGCACACCTCTCCTAGTGACTCCGTATTCAAGGCGCACTAGTCACACAAAAACAGCACATATTGTCCCCAAAACATAATGACTTCATCTATAAGCAGTCTAACAAACTGAGCCACCTTCTTAAAGTAAAAACACTGCTTCTCTAGGTTACCGCCACACAGTGCCCTGCATCCTGCCTAGGAAATCCTGACTCTCAGGAATAAACCAGTCCCATATATGGTGCAGCCTACAAACTGATGTAGTGTAAGGGCTTTCTATGAGAAATAAATAAAATGGCACTTACCTGCACCCTTGACTGTCCGGCAGGAGGACAGCTCACCTGGCATGAGAAGCCACTCCTCACAGAGACCTGTGGATAAAAGAAGGAACAGAGTAAGCCTACTCTGGCATTCTATTTGAGGGCAGCAATCTGTCAGGAAAATGCAGTGAGGCCCACCAACTTCACCTCCTCCTTGCACTGAAGGCAAAGAGAATGACTAGGGATTGTGGGAAGGGAAGTAATACTTAACAGCTTTGTTGTGGTGCTCTTTGCCTCCTCCTGCTGGCCAGAAATGATATTTCCAACAATTGATGATTCCATGCACTCACCGTGTCTTAAGAAAGATATGCTTCTATTCAAAAATAAAATGGATTGATGTGGATTCCAATTTAGCCAGGAATGTCCCTTTAAGAAGCAGAGTGGTGATTGATGTGTAGCAAGAGAAAGGGGTGCCGCTGCACAAGGGAATCATATTTCAATGACAACTGCGGGCAGTGGATGTACAGTATGCACTGCCCATTATTTGGACGTAGAACCTTGTCAGCCTGTCATTTAGTACATGGGGGATAACTGCTTTTATAACATAGCAGAAACTGTCACTGACCTTAATGACAGTAAAAACATAATTTATGTAAGAACTTACCTGATAAATTAATTTCTTTCATATTGGCAAGAGTCCATGATCTAGTGACGTATGGGATATACAATCCTACCATGAGGGGCAAAGTTTCCCAGACCTCAAAATGCCAAAAATAGACCCCTCACCACACCCACAATTCAGTTTAACGAATAGCCAAGTAGTGGAGTGATAGAATAAGGAGTAAAAAAGCATACAAAAAGAGGAACTGGAAATAAAATTGTGCTTTTTATACAAAAAACATAACCACCATAAAAAAGGGTGGGCATCATAGACTCTTGCCAATATGAAAGAAATGAATTTATCAGGTAAGTTCTTACATAAATTATGTTTTCTTTCATGTAATTGGCAAGAGTATGGGATAGAAATACCAGAACAACAAAGTGATGAGCTGCACCAGGGTACTTGTTAAAAAACTTTTATTGTAGGTCACAATAACTCCCCTCAAGAAGCATTATTACACAACAACAAAGGACATTGTGGTGTGTGTAGAAATCACCAAAAGAGCTTATCGCTGACGCGTTTCAGCCTTACTGGCCGTAATCGTAGCATAATGCTCATAATCCCAATCCACCTTTAAATACATTGTGCTAAATTGTGATTGGATAAAAGAATTATCCTGGGCGTTTTCTAAGAACACACCTTTTGTACATATACACCAATATAAAGTATTATTCCTAAATGTTTAATAAACAATAATAAGTAATGTAAACATTATGCAATTGCTTATGCTCAGATGAACTCTTGGTAAGGACTTGCAGTAGACTAATAGCCTGAATATTATAGTTCTAGACTTTACACTTTTGTTAACTTTTTTGTCTCGATTACAAAGTCTGCCAACATATCCCTATCATTCTTTAAGCTCTAAACTACTCTAGCTTGATGTATGCTTACGCTTTTAAGTCCCTTTCCAAACTTTTAAAAATTGAGTCATTTAAAAAACTGAAAAAACTACACAGCTATGCAAAGACTTACAAAAAACTTTTTTGCAGAAAATACTTTCCTTATCCCTTTGCTAGAGACTGTTGCTGCCAAAAATTATTTAATTAATTAATTAAATAAACTTGTACATGTACTCCAAATATATTTTATTTTATATCAAATTTGAACTCCAAATCTCAAATTTAAATTCTAAATTTCAAATTCCAAATATCAAATTCAAGCCAAACTCACGGGATGCCCCTGGACACACAGACCCAAGAACCTTTACTCCCAAAAATTAATTATATCAAATTCTGAATTTAAACCTGTGGGGATTCTAGTCCTGGGTCTGTGTACCCAGAAGGCCTCCCTTTTGGCTAGGAGTTTATCCCTGTCTCCACCCCTTGCTTTACAGGTTACTTGTTCAATGATTGTCCACCTCAGTGTATCTGAATTTTTATTATGTGTCAATTTAAAATGTTGCACTAGTGGCGTTGTCAATTTCCCTGCTTTGATATTAATTACATGTTCTCGTATTCTGTCCCTCGTTTCTCTAGATGTGAGTCCTGTGTATTGAACTCCACATTGTACACAGGTCAGCAAGTAAACCACATAAGTGGCTCGACAATTCAGGCATGAATAATGCCTGAATTGTTCCCCTGTTGCTGAACTTGAAAAACCTTCGCCACACTGTAGGAATCCACAGGCTATACATGATGTATAGCTACATTTAAAGACTCCTTTAAATCTTAACCATGATGATTGATCAAGTTTTGTGGTGCTTATTTGTGTGGGAGCTAGATTAGCCAATGTTTTTCCTTTTTTGAAAGCATACCTACACCCCTTTGATACAATATCACTGAGATCATCATCAGCTGATAACATACGGAAATGCTTCCGTATGATGTTGCAGACCTGATGGTACTGGTTACTATACCTAGTGATAAAGGAAACACCTTCAAAAACATCCTTTTTCCCAGGCTTCTCTGGCTTGAGAAATTGAGACCTGCTTCTTTTGGCTATATCCAATCTAGAAATAGATACTTCCTTTCTTTTATAACCTCTTTGACATAAGCGGTCCTCTAGTTCTGAAGCCTGTTTATCAAATTCCTCTTGTGTTGTACAATTACGTTTCAAATGTATGAACTGCCCTTTTGTAACTGATCGAAAAACCCTTTTTGGGTGATTGCTTTTCGCGTGGAGCAGTGTATTTCCTGAGATAGGTTTTCTAAACACCTTTGTAAACACTTTGTTTTCTTTGCTCATTAGTGTTACATCTAGATAGTTGAGTTGTGTGACATTGAATTCATGTGTTAGTTTAATCCCCGCTGGATTATTATTAAGGTGCCTTAAGAAGTCCTTAGCTTCTGATTCACTTCCTTCCCAGATGATCAGAAGATCATCTATGTATCTCCTGTAGTAATTGATCTTAGCTTTCCAGGGTCCACTATCTCCATAGATGTGGGACAGCTCCCACCAACCCATAAACAGGTTGGCATAGGAGGGGGCAAATTTGGCCCCCATTGCTGTCCCACATCTCTGGAGGTAGTGGTCTCCCTCAAACATGAAAAAATTATGAGTTAACAAGAACTCTGTAACCTTTAAGATATAGCTGCAAAACTGGGGACTATACTCAGTCATTCTTTTCAGGAAAAACGATATTGCTTCTAGACCTTTGTCATGAGGTATAGATGAATACAAGGAAGTTACATCTATAGAAAGCCAACTAAAGTTGCTTTGCCAAAAGACAGATTCAAGTTCAATCAAAAGTTGCTTAGTGTCTCTCAAATAACTAGACAACTTGGATACCATTGGCTGTAAGATGGAATCTAACCATTGTGACATAGGCTCTGATATAGAGCCTATGCCGCTGATGATGGGACGGCCCTTAACATCTGTTAAGGACTTGTGTACTTTGGGAAGGAAATTGAAAACAGGCTTTACCGGAGAATCTACTGTCAAAAATTCACTTGTTTTCTCATCTATGAAGCCTGCTTCCTTTCCATCGTCAATTAGGTGCAATAATTCACGCTTGAATCTTGCTGTGGGATCATGCGACAAAAGTGTATACTGGAATGGGTCTGAAAGTTGTCGTAGTGCTTCTTGAACAAAGAAACATTTGTCCATGACAACCACAGACCCACCCTTGTCTGCTGATCTAATGACCAAACTTTTATCTCCTTTGAGACTTTTAAGGGCTAAAAGCTCTTCTTTATTTAAATTTGGATGCACATTTTGTTTGGCAACATAAGCTAAATTCGTTAGATCCCTCTCCAGGGCCACCACTAGAAATTTTGGGGCCCCTGACTGAACCATTGATCAGGGCCCCCCCCCTCTTGACATGTGCAATTTTTGACCAAGTGACTAAAACGCATATGCACTTTATTCTTGTGTCTATTTAAACTTGGAAATGTTGTATATGTAGTTACATACACAGACACACACACACACACTCGCACATAAGGATTCACATATAGACACTCTAGCAGACAAGCAAAAAAACACACTCAGACACAGACACCCAAACAGACACTCAACACTTGTTTACGTTGACCTGACAAGTAATGAGGTAAACTACAGTTTTGTAAAACAAAGGAGATTTAGAAAACAAAATATGGAGTTCTGATTATCTTTTTGTAAAGGAAGATGCCAATTAAATGATGACAGCAGCATGCAGTGGCTGAAAGGAAGGGCCCTGAACTGCCTAAACAATAATTTAAAGGTTAAATGGTGGATTGGTGACTTCTGGAAAGGTCTCGTTAGTTTCAAAGTCTGTAGAAAGATGTGAAAAATCAGTAGTAATGTCAAAATGTCCTAAAAAGGAACAGACAATGGACACACACAAACTCAAACTTGCATATACACCCAAGGAAACACAGACAGAGACTGCCTCAGAAAACACACAAAGACATACAAACAGAGACACCCACAGAAAACACACAAAGACATACACACACAGACAACCACAAAACACAGAAAGACATACATACACACACCCTCACTGAGACATCCACAGAAAACACACAGACATACACACACCCTCATAGAGACACCCACAGAAAACACACCCCCTCACAGAGACATCCACAGAAAACACAGACATACATACATACATACATACACACACCCTCACAGAGACATCCACAGAAAACAGACATACACACCCACCCTCACAGAGGCATCCAGAGAAAATACACAAAGACAAACATACACACACCCTCACAGAGACACCCATAGAAAAAGCTCAAAAACATATGCACACACCCTCACAGACATCCACAGAAAATGCACAAAGACATACACACCCACCCTCACAGAGAGACCCACATAAAAAAATACATACACACTCATAGAGACACAAATCAAAGCACAAAGACATAAACACAGACACCCACAGAAACACTCACAGGAGGAAACATGTATGCACCTTGCATCCCCTAAATCAACAGTGTGTGACATGCATGATAAAAAAATTGCAGAAATTAAGAGATCACTTTTTAAAGAATCATATTTGTAAATAAAAATAATTCTGTGAATTCAAAATTGTACATTAATTATCTGGGTAGATGGCAAGATGAAGAAAAGTACTTTTAAAAGGTTGACATATGTTTGTTTGTTTTTCCCCATTTTCCCTAACCAAGAGCACCACTTCAAATATAGTGTACAAATGTTCCCATCTGTCAGCTGTACTTATGGATTTTGAAAATGCTGTACTCTATATGGTTTTGGTGGAAGCATAAGCTGTAGCTGTGGTACTCATACCATTAGATCTGGTTAAATGATCTGCTGTCTGACTCAGGCACACACTGTACAAACAAAGTGCCAAGTCTATCTCACACTGTGCATAGTGGTTTAGTGCACACTCAGAAATCCTCTCAAATGCTAATACTTTACTCCTTGTAATAACATTTCCCATGCTCAATTAGCACTCTGCTGTAGTACACACTGGTGGCTGATAAAATGTAAAAAAAAAAAAAAAAAAAAAAAATTTTTTTTTTTTTTTTTTTTTTTTTTTAGTTCTTGCCTCATGGGGCCCCCCTGGCCCATCGGGCCCCTGACAGGAGTCACCCCTGTCACCCCCTGATGGCGGCCCTGTCCCTCTCCACTCTTTTTTGAAATTGTTCAAGAATATTTCCCCTTATATGTAAGGGATAAAATTTAGAGGCGCTTGAAAACAAAGGGCCACTCGATACTATGTTTGTATCTACATGTGTTTCATTGTTGCCACTTTCAAAGTACAAATTTTCCAGTGCCTCCAAATCACATGCCTCTTGAAATGTAAATGTTGTGTTTGAAAGGGATTTATTTTCAGACTTTTAAAAATTGAGTCATTTAAAAAACTGAAAAAACTACACAGCTATGCAAAGACTTACAAAAAACTTTTTGCAGAAAATACTTTTCCAGAAGGATTCGAAGGGGGGGGGGGGAAGCGTTACAAAAGGGAAAGGGATTCTAAAAGGGATCCCATTACAACAACGACAACCCCCCAGGAGGGGCAGATCAAAAACCAAGTATCAGTAAATTCTGTGATTAATCTATCTTCGCGTCCACTAAGTGCCATTGAAACTAAGGTTTTAAATTATGGCCTAAGCTTTGTGCCAGCTGACACATTTAATTTATTCCAAACCTTAGTGGACGTGAACAGACTGATCAGGAATCTTACAGTAAAGAAATATTTTGCTAGAGGTGGTACAGAGATGAGTCATGATAAAACTGAAAATAAATCCCTTTCAAACACAACATTTACATTTCAAGAGGCATGTGATTTGGAGGCACTGGAAAATTTGTACTTTGAAAGTGGCAACAATGAGACACATGTAGATACAAACATAGTATCGAGTGGCCCTTTGTTTTCAAGCGCCTCTAAATTTTATCCCTTACATATAAGGGGAAATATTCTTGAACAATTTCAAAAAAGAGTGGAGAGGGATCTAACGAATTTAGCTTATGTTGCCAAACAAAATGTGCATCCAAATTTAAATAAAGAAGAGCTTTTAGCCCTTAAAAGTCTCAAAGGAGATAAAAGTTTGGTCATTAGATCAGCAGACAAGGGTGGGTCTGTGGTTGTCATGGACAAATGTTTCTTTGTTCAAGAAGCACTACGACAACTTTCAGACCCATTCCAGTATACACTTTTGTCGCATGATCCCACAGCAAGATTCAAGCGTGAATTATTGCACCTAATTGACGATGGAAAGGAAGCAGGCTTCATAGATGAGAAAACAAGTGAATTTTTGACAGTAGATTCTCCGGTAAAGCCTGTTTTCAATTTCCTTCCCAAAGTACACAAGTCCTTAACAGATGTTAAGGGCCGTCCCATCATCAGCGGCATAGGCTCTATATCAGAGCCTATGTCACAATGGTTAGATTCCATCTTACAGCCAATGGTATCCAAGTTGTCTAGTTATTTGAGAGACACTAAGCAACTTTTGATTGAACTTGAATCTGTCTTTTGGCAAAGCAACTTTAGTTGGCTTTCTATAGATGTAACTTCCTTGTATTCATCTATACCTCATGACAAAGGTCTAGAAGCAATATCGTTTTTCCTGAAAAGAATGACTGAGTATAGTCCCCAGTTTTGCAGCTATATCTTAAAGGTTACAGAGTTCTTGTTAACTCATAATTTTTTCATGTTTGAGGGAGACCACTACCTCCAGAGATGTGGGACAGCAATGGGGGCCAAATTTGCCCCCTCCTATGCCAACCTGTTTATGGGTTGGTGGGAGCTGTCCCACATCTATGGAGATAGTGGACCCTGGAAAGCTAAGATCAATTACTACAGGAGATACATAGATGATCTTCTGATCATCTGGGAAGGAAGTGAATCAGAAGCTAAGGACTTCTTAAGGCACCTTAATAATAATCCAGCGGGGATTAAACTAACACATGAGTTCAATGTCACACAACTCAACTATCTAGATGTAACACTAATGAGCAAAGAAAACAAAGTGTTTACAAAGGTGTTTAGAAAACCTATCTCAGGAAATACACTGCTCCACGCGAAAAGCAATCACCCAAAAAGGGTTTTTCGATCTGTTACAAAAGGGCAGTTCATACGTTTGAAACGTAATTGTACAACACAAGAGGAATTTGATAAACAGGCTTCAGAAATAGAGGACCGCTTATGTCAAAGAGGTTATAAAAGAAAGGAAGTATCTATTTCTAGATTGGATATAGCCAAAAGAAGCAGGTCTCAATTTCTCAAGCCAGAGAAGCCTGGGAAAAAGGATGTTTTTGAAGGTGTTTCCTTTATCACTAGGTATAGTAACCAGTACCATCAGGTCTGCAACATCATACGGAAGCATTTCCGTATGTTATCAGCTGATGATGATCTCAGTGATATTGTATCAAAGGGGTGTAGGTATGCTTTCAAAAAAGGAAAAACCATTGGCTAATATTCTAGCTCCCACACAAATAAGCACCACAAAACTTGATCAATCATCATGGTTAAGATTTAAAGGAGTCTTTAAATGTAGCTACACATCATGTATAGCCTGTGGATTCCTACAGTGTGGCGAAGGTTTTTCAAGTTCAGCAACAGGGGAACAATTCAGGCATTATTCATGCCTGAATTGTCGAGCCACTTATGTGGTTTACTTGCTGACCTGTGTACAATGTGGAGTTCAATACACAGGACTCACATCTAGAGAAACGAGGGACAGAATACGAGAACATGTAATTAATATCAAAGCAGGGAAATTGACAACGCCACTAGTGCAACATTTTAAATTGACACATAATAAAAATGCAGATACACTGAGGTGGACAATCATTGAACAAGTAACCTGTAAAGCAAGGGGTGGAGACAGGGATAAACTCCTAGCCAAAAGGGAGGCCTTCTGGATACACAGACTCAGGACTAGAATCCCCACAGGTTTAAATTCAGAATTTGATATAATTAATTTTTGGGAGTAAAGGTTCTTGGGTCTGTGTGTCCAGGGGCATCCCGTGAGTTTGGCTTGAATTTGGAATTTGAAATTTAGAATTTAAATTTGAGATTTGGAGTTCAAATTTGATATAAAATAAAATATATTTGGAGTACATGTACAAGTTTATTTAATTAATTAATTAAATAATTAAGCATACATCAAGCTAGAGTAGTTTAGAGCTTAAAGAATGATAGGGATATGTTGGCAGACTTTGTAATCGAGACAAAAAAGTTAACAAAAGTGTAAAGTCTAGAACTATAATATTCAGGCTATTAGTCTACTGCAAGTCCTTACCAAGAGTTCATCTGAGCATAAGCAATTTCATAATGTTTACATTATTTATTATTGTTTATTAAACATTTAGGAATAATACTTTATATTGGTGTATATGTACAAAAGGTGTGTTCTTAGAAAACGCCCAGGATAATTCTTTTATCCAATCACAATTTAGCACAATGTATTTAAAGGTGGATTGGGATTATGAGCATTATGCTACGATTACGGCCAGTAAGGCTGAAACGCGTCAGCGATAAGCTCTTTGGGTGATTTCTACACACACCACAATGTCCTTTGTTGTTGTGTAATAATGCTTCTTGAGGGGAGTTATTGTGACCTACAATAAAGGTTTTTTAACAAGTACCCTGGTGCAGCTCATCACTTTGTTGTTCTGGAATTAACTGAAACGGAGCGTGCACAGAGGTAGCTTTTAACCGCTATCTACCCAGCCAGCACCCATCGGACGGATCTGACAGCTGATCGAACAGCTGAGGAGAAGGAAGCCGAGAGTGGAGATTCCGGTGACGTCAGACGCCAAGTTACCGCGAGTGGAGAGGGACCCAGGAGGAGAGCGGAGGACAAGCCGGAGGCAGACAGAGAGGGGCTCTGATCTGTACCATTCCATTGCCCTGGGAGAACGAGTAAGCTCTCTGAGGACGGGCCAGACTCTGCGAGTAGCGGAAAGCGGCAAGAACCCGGGAACATTCTCCAAGCAGGGGTGAGTCTATTTACAAGACATCTCTACCTTGGTGTATTACAAGTTTGGGATCACCTATCATATCAAGTGAATAGACTGGGCGGTTATAACAGGTGCTCACACAACCCATGACTTTTATGGGATAGAAATACCCAAGATGTGGGAGACCACAGAAGAGTCACTAGAAAGGGAGGGATAAAATAAAAACAGCTATTTCAGCGGAAAAACTTAAATCCACAAAAAAAATAAGTGTTTCTTATAAATTTCACGAAAAAAAACTTAAATCATAAGCAGAAGAATCAAACTGAAACAGCTGCCTGAGGAACTTTTCTACCAAAAACTGCTTCAGAAGAAGCAAATACATCAAAATGGTAAAATTTAGTAAATGTATGCAAAGACCAAGTTGCTGCTTTGCAAATCTGATCAACCGAAGCTTCATTCTTAAAAGCCCAAGAAGTGGCGACTGATCTAGTAGAAAGAGCTGCAATTCTCTGAGGCGGAGACTGTCCCGCCTCTAAATAAAGCCTTGTGAATCAAAAGCTTTAACCAAGATGCCAAAGAAATAGCAGAGGCTTTCTGACCTTTTCTAGGACCAGAAGACCTAGAAGTCTTCCGGAAATCTTTAGTAGCTTCAACATAATATTTCAAAGCTCTTACAACATCCAAAGAATGTAGAGATATTTCAAGAGTTTTTGGGATTAGGACACAAGGAAGGAACAACAATTTCCCTACTAATGTTATTAGAATTCACAACCATAGGAAGAAATTTAAACGAAGTCTGCAAAACAGCCTTATCCTGATGGAAAATCAGAAAAGGAGACTCACAAGAGAGAGCAGACAAGTCAGAAACTCTTCTAGCTGAAGAGATAGCCAAAAGGAACAACACTTTTTAAGAAAGTAGTTTAATATCCAAAGAATGCATAGGCTCAAAAGGAGGAGCCTGCAAAGCCTTCAAAACCAAATTAAGACTCCAAGGAGGAGAGATACGAACCAAAGCCTGAACAAAACAGTGAATATCAGAAAGTTTAGCAATCTTTCAATGAAACAAAACAGAAAGAGCAGAGATTTGTCCCTTCAAGGTACTTGCAGACAAACCTTTATACAAACCATCCTGAAGAAACTGTACAATTCTAGGAATCCTAAAAGAATGCCAAGAGAATTTTTTGAGATGCCTGATGAAACAGCCAGTCTGGCTGAGAAACGCGTTGCAACTGTTTTTAAACATTTGTTGTTGTTATTTCTATGGTTTGGATATATTGCATATATCCTCACTTTTAAATAAATCATATTTTAACTACTCTTTGGAAGCCTGAGCTTTGCTTATTCTCTGGAGTACCTGGACCCAACATCCTGCTGCAGGATCAGTGTAGCTGGGTCACTGTTAATTCCCCAGCCTGCATCATTTAGCACATGGGTGCTGCTCATTTTGTGAGTATTACATTATCTACTTGACCTGTGTTTACAACCTTTCGCACAGAGTTGCACTAGGAGGCGCCATCTTTTTGTGATTTTTTTCACAGATTACAGTTTCATTTATCCGGTTTCATGAGAGGAGCTGCCTACCACATTGGAGGATTTATTCAGATGAACTTTTAACAGAAGTATCTTACTGGAACTCATTTACACTGGACTCTCTTTGATTAGATTTCCACATTGGGACTCAACTAAGTTTATCAATATAGTATGATGGATAATTAATATCTAACTACTGTACGGTTATTATATATTATCAGCCAATATATTATATTGCTATACTAACTGAATTTAGACTGAGACATTGTTAATTGGATCATATATTTTTACACTTCTTATAATAGTTCAAATTATTATTAGGAATTAGCTCTTATAGTTATTTTTCAAGTATTTAACTTGCTCCCATTTTTTAAGTAGGGCACTTATCAGTTTTGGCTTACTTGTTTAGGCATAAGGCCTTTGTTGATACACTAAGATTTTGTTTTGTCTTTAGCGCCCCCTATGGTTGCACACTTTAGGTGATAGTAACAGTTTGGTTGTCTAGAAAAGAGAATCTCAGAAACTGATAGTGGTGTGGATGAATAGGAATATGAAGATACGCATCCTGTAAGTCTATTGAGGACATGTAATGACCTTGCTGAACAAAAGGCAGAATAGGCCTTATAGTCACCATCTTGAAAGTTGGGACTCTTACAAAATATTTAAAAAACTTCAGATCCAGAACTGGTCTGAAAGAATTTTCCTTCTTCGGAACAATGAATAGGTTTTAAAAAAAACCCAGACCCTGTTCCAGGAAGAAAAGCCTGAGCTTTCACAGGATTTGTTGGAACGTGAGAGAGAAAAAATCTTCTCACAGGAGGTCTTATTCTGAAACCTATTCGATACCCCTGGGAGACAATATTCTGAATCCATTGATTCCTTAGATAAGATTCAATCTTCCTATCTAAAGGATCCTTAAAAGTGGTACTATCTTCCATAGGAATAGTAGTACGTTTAGCAAGAGTAGAAATAGCCCCATCAACCTTAGGGACTTTTTCCCAAAACTCTAATTTAGCCACTGGCAAAGGATACAACTTTTTAAACCTTGTAGAAGGAACAAAAGAAGTACCAGGCTTAGACCATTCCTTAGCAATCACATCAGAAATAGCATCAGGAACAGGAAAAACCTCAGGAGTAGTCACAGGAGGTTTACAAACAGAATTTAAACGTTGACTGGATTTATTATCAAAAGGACCAGACTCCTCAATATTCAAAGTTATTAACACTTCTTTTAACAAAGAATGAATATACTCAATCTTAAAAAGATAAGATGATTTATCAGTGTCAATGTCTAAAGTAGGATCTTCTGAGTCAGAGAGATCCTCATCAGAAGAGGATATATCAGTATGTTGTCGGTCATTACAAATTTCATCAGTATTATGAGAAGTTTTAAAAAACATTTTACATTTATTTGAAGGCGGTATAGCAGCCATAGCCTTCTGTATCGCATTAGCAATATAATTTTTCATATCAACAGGGATATCATGTACTTTAGATGTTGAAGGAACAACAGATACTGTACTAGCACTAACAGAAACCTTTTCTGCATTCAAAAGCTTATCATGACAACTGTTACATACTACTGCTGGAGATATGATCTCCACTAGCTTACAACAGATACACTTAGCTTTGGTAGAACTGTGTTCAGGCAGCATGGTCCCTACAGCAGCTTCTGAGACAGGATCAGATAGAGACATCTTGTAAAATGTAAAAAAAGAAAAATAACATTAAACAGAAATATCTTATTTCCACATATAGCAGTTTCAGGAATGGGAAAAAATGCAAATGCTAAAATTGGCCAAAAAAGCAAATAGTATAGCCCTCTGAGCATAACGAAGGCAAGGAGCATATAGGAAGTGAGGTAAAATAAAACTAAATTTTTTGGTGCAAAGTATGACGCACAACGCAAAAGGAAGTTGATACATTTTTTGGCGCCAACAAACATCCGGAAATGACGCAACTCGCGTCATAACAAACACAATTTTGCGCCAAACAACCTAGCATCAATTAAGACACAGGAAATTATGAACTTGCGTCATAACAGACGCACATTCGCGCCCAAAATATTTCTTGCGACAAGAATAACGCAATAAATAACAGCATTTTAACGAAACTGCTGGACTGCAAAGGGAAATACACATAGACCTAACTCATGGCAAATATAAGTAAAATACATATATTTAAAACTTTATATTAATACATAAAGCGCCAAACCATAGCTGAGAGTATCTTAAAAAAATGATACATACTTACTGAAAGACACCCATCCACATATAGCAGATAGCCAAACCAGTACTGAAAGCTATCAGCAGAGGTAATGGTATATAAGAGTATATCGTCAATCTGAAAAGGGAGGTAGGAGATAAATCCCTACGACCGATAACAGAGAACCCTTGAAAAGATTTCCTGCGAGGAACACCATAAAATCAAACAGGCGATACTCTCTTCACATCCCTCTGACAAACACTGTACCCTGAGAGGAATTGGGCTTTAGAATGCTTAGAAGCGCTTATCACAGAAGAAATAATAAAAATCAAGCACAAACTTACTTCACCACCTCCATAGGAGGCACAGTTTGTAAAACTGAACTATGGTTGAGGTGAAGGGTGTATTTATAGGCATTTTGAGGATTGGGAAACTTTGCCCCTCCTGGTAGGATTGTATATCCCATACGTCACTAGCTCATGGACTCTTGCCAATTACATGAAAGAAATAACAAAATTTATGCTTACCTGATAAATGAAGAAGAATAGAGAGAGGGCGCCACAATAGCGTGATATTGTCTGGAATGCAGGTACAGATAAAAGAAGATTTTATGCTTACCAGATGGTGTGGCACTGCACTGTAACCAGTGCAAAAGAGCAGGCTAGCACTTAACAGGGGCTAGTACACTGTAGGAGCCAGGCTCCAAAGGCACTTGTCCTAGTTGCAACTTGGTGTTTCTCTCCTGTTGTCTGGACTTGTATGGACTTCAGGTGCTGCAAAGGAGTAATCTTATGTGTGTTGTTCAGATGGTATGTATGAACCACAACACAGACAACTTCAAATAAAAATGTCTTTTAATATTTTATGACGCGTTTCTCAACCTACAGGGGTTGTTTCATCAGATAAAAAACAGAATTTATGTTTACCTGATAAATTACTTTCTCCAACGGTGTGTCCAGTCCACGGCGTCATCCTTACTTGTGGGATATTCTCTTCCCCAACAGGAAATGGCAAAGAGCCCAGCAAAGCTGGTCACATGATCCCTCCTAGGCTCCGCCTACCCCAGTCATTCGACCGACGTTAAGGAGGAATATTTGCATAGGAGAAACCATATGGTACCGTGGTGACTGTAGTTAAAGAAAATAAATTATCAGACCTGATTAAAAAAACCAGGGCGGGCCGTGGACCGGACACACCGTTGGAGAAAGTAATTTATCAGGTAAACATAAATTCTGTTTTCTCCAACATAGGTGTGTCCGGTCCACGGCGTCATCCTTACTTGTGGGAACCAATACCAAAGCTTTAGGACACGGATGAAGGGAGGGAGCAAATCAGGTCACCTAAATGGAAGGCACCACGGCTTGCAAAACCTTTCTCCCAAAAATAGCCTCAGAAGAAGCAAAAGTATCAAACTTGTAAAATTTGGTAAAAGTGTGCAGTGAAGACCAAGTCGCTGCCCTACATATCTGATCAACAGAAGCCTCGTTCTTGAAGGCCCATGTGGAAGCCACAGCCCTAGTGGAATGAGCCGTGATTCTTTCGGGAGGCTGCCGTCCGGCAGTCTCGTAAGCCAATCTGATGATGCTTTTAATCCAAAAAGAGAGAGAGGTAGAAGTTGCTTTTTGACCTCTCCTTTTACCGGAATAAACAACAAACAAGGAAGATGTTTGTCTAAAATCCTTTGTAGCATCTAAATAGAATTTTAGAGCGCGAACAACATCCAAATTGTGCAACAAACGTTCCTTCTTTGAAACTGGTTTCGGACACAGAGAAGGTACGATAATCTCCTGGTTAATTTTTTGTTAGAAACAACTTTTGGAAGAAAACCAGGTTTAGTACGTAAAACCACCTTATCTGCATGGAACACCAGATAAGGAGGAGAACACTGCAGAGCAGATAATTCTGAAACTCTTCTAGCAGAAGAAATTGCAACTAAAAACAAAACTTTCCAAGATAATAACTTAATATCAACGGAATGTAAGGGTTCAAACGGAACCCCCTGAAGAACTGAAAGAACTAAGTTGAGACTCCAAGGAGGAGTCAAAGGTTTGTAAACAGGCTTAATTCTAACCAGAGCCTGAACAAAGGCTTGAACATCTGGCACAGCTGCCAGCTTTTTGTGAAGTAACACAGACAAGGCAGAAATCTGTCCCTTCAGGGAACTAGCAGATAATCCTTTTTCCAATCCTTCTTGAAGGAAGGATAGAATCTTAGGAATCTTAACCTTGTCCCAAGGGAATCCTTTAGATTCACACCAACAGATATATTTTTTCCAAATTTTGTGGTAAATCTTTCTAGTTACAGGCTTTCTGGCCTGAACAAGAGTATCGATAACAGAATCTGAGAACCCTCGCTTCGATAAGATCAAGCGTTCAATCTCCAAGCAGTCAGCTGGAGTGAAACCAGATTCGGATGTTCGAACGGACCCTGAACAAGAAGGTCTCGTCTCAAAGGTAGCTTCCAAGGTGGAGCCAATGACATATTCACCAGATCTGCATACCAAGTCCTGCGTGGCCACGCAGGAGCTATCAAGATCACCGACGCCCTCTCCTGATTGATCCTGGCTACCAGCCTGGGGATGAGAGGAAACGGCGGGAACACATAAGCTAGTTTGAAGGTCCAAGGTGCTACTAGTGCATCCACTAGAGCCGCCTTGGGATCCCTGGATCTGGACCCGTAGCAAGGAACTTTGAAGTTCTGACGAGAGGCCATCAGATCCATGTCTGGAATGCCCCACAGCTGAGTGACTTGGGCAAAGATTTCCGGATGGAGTTCCCACTCCCCCGGATGCAATGTCTGACGACTCAGAAAATCCGCTTCCCAATTTTCCACTCCTGGGATGTGGATAGCAGACAGGTGGCAGGAGTGAGACTCCGCCCATAGAATGATTTTGGTCACTTCTTCCATCGCTAGGGAACTCCTTGTTCCCCCCTGATGGTTGATGTACGCAACAGTTGTCATGTTGTCTGATTGAAACCGTATGAACTTGGCCCTCGCTAGCTGAGGCCAAGCCTTGAGAGCATTGAATATCGCTCTCAGTTCCAGAATATTTATCGGTAGAAGAGATTCTTCCCGAGACCAAAGACCCTGAGCTTTCAGGGATCCCCAGACCGCGCCCCAGCCCATCAGACTGGCGTCGGTCGTGACGATGACCCACTCCGGTCTGCGGAATGTCATCCCTTGTGACAGGTTGTCCAGGGACAGCCACCAACGGAGTGAGTCTCTGGTCCTCTGATTTACTTGTATCTTCGGAGACAAGTCTGTATAGTCCCCATTCCACTGACTGAGCATGCACAGTTGTAATGGTCTTAGATGAATGCGCGCAAAGGGAACTATGTCCATTGCCGCTACCATCAAACCGATCACTTCCATGCACTGCGCTATGGAAGGAAGAGGAACGGAATGAAGTATCCGACAAGAGTCTAGAAGTTTTGTTTTTCTGGCCTCTGTCAGAAAAATCCTCATTTCTAAGGAGTCTATTATTGTTCCCAAGAAGGGAACCCTTGTTGACGGAGATAGAGAACTCTTTTCCACGTTCACTTTCCATCCGTGAGATCTGAGAAAGGCCAGGACAATGTCCGTGTGAGCCTTTGCTTGAGGAAGGGACGACGCTTGAATCAGAATGTCGTCCAAGTAAGGTACTACAGCAATGCCCCTTGGTCTTAGCACAGCTAGAAGGGACCCTAGTACCTTTGTGAAAATCCTTGGAGCAGTGGCTAATCCGAAAGGAAGCGCCACGAACTGGTAATGCTTGTCCAGGAATGCGAACCTTAGGAACCGATGATGTTCCTTGTGGATAGGAATATGTAGATACGCATCCTTTAAATCCACTGTGGTCATGAATTGACCTTCCTGGATGGAAGGAAGAATAGTTCGAATGGTTTCCATCTTGAACGATGGAACCTTGAGAAACTTGTTTAAGATCTTGAGATCTAAGATTGGTCTGAACGTTCCCTCTTTTTTGGGAACTATGAACAGATTGGAGTAGAACCCCATCCCTTGTTCTCTTAATGGAACAGGATGAATCACTCCCATTTTTAACAGGTCTTCTACACAATGTAAGAATGCCTGTCTTTTTATGTGGTCTGAAGACAACTGAGACCTGTGGAACCTCCCCCTTGGGGGAAGCCCCTTGAATTCCAGAAGATAACCTTGGGAGACTATTTCTAGCGCCCAAGGATCCAGAACATCTCTTGCCCAAGCCTGAGCGAAGAGAGAGAGTCTGCCCCCCACCAGATCCGGTCCCGGATCGGGGGCCAACATTTCATGCTGTCTTGGTAGCAGTGGCAGGTTTCTTGGCCTGCTTTCCCTTGTTCCAGCCTTGCATTGGTCTCCAAGCTGGCTTGGCTTGAGAAGTATTACCCTCTTGCTTAGAGGACGTAGCACTTTGGGCTGGTCCATTTCTACGAAAGGGATGAAAATTAGGTTTATTTTTTGCCTTGAAAGGCCGATCCTGAGGAAGGGCGTGGCCCTTACCCCCAGTGATATCAGAGATAATCTCTTTCAAGTCAGGGCCAAACAGCGTTTTCCCCTTGAAAGGAATGTTAAGTAGCTTGTTCTTGGAAGACGCATCAGCTGACCAAGATTTCAACCAAAGCGCTCTGCGCGCCACAATAGCAAACCCAGAATTCTTAGCCGCTAACCTAGCCAATTGCAAAGTGGCGTCTAGGGTGAAAGAATTAGCCAATTTGAGAGCATTGATTCTGTCCATAATCTCCTCATAAGGAGGAGAATCACTATCGACCGCCTTTATCAGCTCATCGAACCAGAAACATGCGGCTGTAGCTACAGGGACAATGCATGAAATTGGTTGTAGAAGGTAACCCTGCTGAACAAACATCTTTTTAAGTAAACCTTCTAATTTTTTATCCATAGGATCTTTGAAAGCACAACTATCCTCTATGGGTATAGTGGTGCATTTGTTTAAAGTGGAAACCGCTCCCTCGACCTTGGGGACTGTCTGCCATAAGTCCTTTCTGGGGTCGACCATAGGAAACAATTTTTTAAATATGGGGGGAGGGACGAAAGGAATACCGGGCCTTTCCCATTCTTTATTAACAATGTCCGCCACCCGCTTGGGTATCGGAAAAGCTTCTGGGAGCCCCGGGACCTCTAGGAACTTGTCCATTTTACATAGTTTCTCTGGGATGACCAACTTGTCACAATCATCCAGAGTGGATAATACCTCCTTAAGCAGAATGCGGAGATGTTCCAACTTAAATTTAAACGTAATCACATCAGGTTCAGCTTGTTGAGAAATGTTCCCTGAATCAGTAATTTCTCCCTCAGACAAAACCTCCCTGGCCCCATCAGACTGGGTTAGGGGCCCTTCAGAACCATTATTATCAGCGTCGTCATGCTCTTCAGTATCTAAAACAGAGCAGTCGCGCTTACGCTGATAAGTGTTCATTTTGGCTAAAATGTTTTTGACAGAATTATCCATTACAGCCGTTAATTGTTGCATAGTAAGGAGTATTGGCGCGCTAGATGTACTAGGGGCCTCCTGAGTGGGCAAGACTCGTGTAGACGAAGGAGGGAATGATGCAGTACCATGCTTACTCCCCTCACTTGAGGAATCATCTTGGGCATCATTGTCATTGTCACATAAATCACATTTATTTAAATGAATAGGAATTCTGGCTTCCCCACATTCAGAACACAGTCTATCTGGTAGTTCAGACATGTTAAACAGGCATAAACTTGATAACAAAGTACAAAAAACGTTTTAAAATAAAACCGTTACTGTCACTTTAAATTTTAAACTGAACACACTTTATTACTGCAATTGCGAAAAAACATGAAGGAATTGTTCAAAATTCACCAAATTTTCACCACAGTGTCTTAAAGCCTTAAAAGTATTGCACACCAAATTTGGAAGCTTTAACCCTTAAAATAACGGAACCGGAGCCGTTTTTAACTTTAACCCCTTTACAGTCCCTGGTATCTGCTTTGCTGAGACCCAACCAAGCCCAAAGGGGAATACGATACCAAATGACGCCTTCAGAAAGTCTTTTCTAAGTATCAGAGCTCCTCTCACATGCGACTGCATGTCATGCCTCTCAAAAACAAGTGCGCAACACCGGCGCGAAAATGAGGCTCTGCCTATGATTTGGGAAAGCCCCTAAAGAATAAGGTGTCTAAAACAGTGCCTGCCGATATTATTATATCAAAATACCCAGAATAAATGATTCCTCAAGGCTAAATATGTGTTAATAATGAATCGATTTAGTCCAGAAAAAGTCTACAGTCTTAATAAGCCCTTGTGAAGCCCTTATTTACGATCTTAATAAACATGGCTTACCGGATCCCATAGGGAAAATGACAGCTTCCAGCATTACATCGTCTTGTTAGAATGTGTCATACCTCAAGCAGCAAGAGACTGCTCACTGTTCCCCCAACTGAAGTTAATTGCTCTCAACAGTCCTGTGTGGAACAGCCATGGATTTTAGTGACGGTTGCTAAAATCATTTTCCTCATACAAACAGAAATCTTCATCTCTTTTCTGTTTCTGAGTAAATAGTACATACCAGCACTATTTCAAAATAACAAACTCTTGATTGAATAATAAAAACTACAGTTAAACACTAAAAAACTCTAAGCCATCTCCGTGGAGATGTTGCCTGTACAACGGCAAAGAGAATGACTGGGGTAGGCGGAGCCTAGGAGGGATCATGTGACCAGCTTTGCTGGGCTCTTTGCCATTTCCTGTTGGGGAAGAGAATATCCCACAAGTAAGGATGACGCCGTGGACCGGACACACCTATGTTGGAGAAAAGTGTTTCACTTTTTTCACTTTTTTATCTGATGAAACAACCCCTGTAGGTTGAGAAACGTGTCATAAAATATTAAAAGACATTTTTATTTGAAGTTGTCTGTGTTGTGGTTCATACATACCATCTGAACAACACACATAAGATTACTCCTTTGCAGCACCTGAAGTCCATACAAGTCCAGACAACAGGAGAGAAACACCAAGTTGCAACTAGGACAAGTGCCTTTGGAGCCTGGCTCCTACAGTGTACTAGCCACTGTTAAGTGCTAGCCTGCTCTTTTGCACTGGTTACAGTACAGTGCCACACCATCTGGTAAGCATAAAATCTTCTTTTATCTGTACCTGCATTCCAGACAATATCACGCTATTGTGGCGCCCTCTCTCTATTCTTCTTCAACAGTTGTTCCACACTCTCTGGGATCAAGAGGAGCAGCCTGATTCATTATTCCCTTCAAGAGGACATCTTTATTCCCTATTTACCACCAGCATATGGACAGTAAACAGGACTAATACGGTAGACTTGATCTACTATATCAATAGTACAATAATTTGGTTTTAAATTGTATAATGTTTTCTTTTTAAACACCAGCGCTCTTTTATATCCCTTTACTGGGATATTTTTACTTACCTGATAAATGTCTTTCTTTTGCGATGTACCGAGTCCACGGATTCATCCTAACTTGTGGGATATTGTCCTTCCTGACAGGTAGTAGCAAAGAGCACCACAGCAGAGCTGTCTATATAGCTCCCCCCCTTAACTCCACCCCCCAGTCATTCGACCGAAGGCCAAGGAAGAAAAGGAGAAACTATAAGGTGCAGAGGTGACTGAAGTTTACATAAAAAATACTATCTGTCTTGAATAAACAGGGCGGGCCGTGGACTCGGTACATCGCAAAAGAAAGACATTTATCAGGTAAGCATAAATTTTGTTTTCTTTTGCAAGATGTACCGAGTCCACGGATTCATCCTAACTTGTGGGATACCAATACCAAAGCTTTAGGACACGGATGAAGGGAGGGACAAGACAGGAACCTAAACGGAAGGCACCACTGCCTGCAAAACCTTTCTCCCAAAAATAGCCTCCGAAGAAGCAAAAGTATCAAATTTGTAAAATTTGGAAAAGGTATGAAGCGTAGACCAAGTCGCAGCCTTACAAATCTGTTCAACAGAAGCATCATTTTTAAAAGCCCATGTGGAAGCCACCACTTTAGTGGAGTGAGCTGTAATTCTTTCAGGAGGCTGCTGTCCAGCAGTCTCATAAGCCAAACGGATGATGCTTTTCAGCCAAAAGGAAAGAGGTAGCCATAGCCTTTTGACCTATACGCTTTCCAGCATAGACAACAAAGAAGAAGATTGGCGAAAATCTTTGGTTGCCTGCAAATAAAACTTCAAGGCACGAACCACGTCCAAGTTGTGCAACAGACGTTCCTTCTTGGAAGGAGGATTAGGACACAGAGAAGGAACAACAATTTCCTGATTGATATTCCTGTTAGAAACAACCTTAGGGAGGAACCCAGGTTTGGTACACAAAACCACCTTATCAGCATGGAAAACAAGATAAGGCGAGTCGCATTGTAAAGCAGATAGCTCAGAAACTCTTCGAGCTGAAGAGATAGCAACTAGAAACAGAACTTTCCAAGATAGAAGCTTAATATCTATGGAATGCATGGGTTCAAACGGAACCCCCTGATGAACATTAAGAACTAAATTTAAACTCCATGGTGGAGCAACAGGTTTAAACACAGGCTTGATTCTAACTAAAGCCTGACAGAACGACTGAACGTCTGGAACATCTGCCAGATGCTTGTGCAGTAGAATTGATAAAGCAGATATCTGTCCCTTTAGGGAACTAGCTGATAGCCCCTTCTCCAATCCTTTTTGGAGAAAGGACAAAATCCGAGGAATCCTGATCTTACTCCATAAGTAGCCCTTGGATTTGCACCAAAAAAGATATTTATGCCATATCTTATGATAGATTTTCCTGGTGACAGGCTTTCGAGCCTGAATCAAGGTATCTATGACCGACTCAGAGAAACCCCGCTTTGATAAAATCAAGTGTTCAATCTCCAAGCAGTCAGTTGCAGAGAAATTAGATTTGGATGCTTGAACAGACCTTGAATCAGAAGGTCCCGTCGCAGTGGCAGAGTCCATGGTGGTAGAGATGACATGTCCACCAGGTCTGCATAACAAGTCCTGCGTGGCCACGCAGGTGCTATCAAAATCACCAAAGCTCTCTCCTGTTTGATTCTTGCAATCAAACGGGGAAGGAGAGGAAATGGTGGAAACACATAAGCCAGGTTGAACGACCAGGGTACTGCTAGAGCATCTATCAGTACTGCCTGAGGATCCCTGGACCTGGATCTGTAACAAGGAAGTTTGGCGTTCTGACGAGACGCCATCAGATCCAATTCTGGTGTGCCCCATAGCTGAACCAGTTGAGCAAACGCCTCCGGATGGAGCTCCCACTCCCCCGGATGAAAATCTGACGACTTAGAAAATCTGCCTCCCAGTTCTCTACCCCTGGGATATAGATTGCTGATAGATGGCAAGAATGAGTCTCTGCCCATCGGATTATCCTGGAAACTTCTATCATCGCCAAGGAACTCCTTGTTCCCCCCTGATGATTGATATAAGCTAGAGTCGTGATGTTGTCTGACTGAAACCTGATGAATCTGGCCGAAGCCAGCTGAGGCCACGCCTGAAGAGCATTGAAAATCGCTCTTAATTCCAGAATATTTATCGGTAGGAGGGCCTCCTCCTGAGTCCACAAACTCTGTTCTTTCAGGGAATTCAAGACTGCACCCCAGCCCAGTAGGCTGGCGTCCGTCGTCACTATAACCCACACTGGCCTGCGGAAACACATTCCCCTGGACAGGTGATCCTGTGACAACCACCAAAGAAGAGAGTCTCTGGTCTCTTGATCCAGATTTATCTGAGGAGATAAATCTGTATAATCCCCATTCCACTGTTTGAGCATGCATAGTTGCAGTGGTCTGAGATGCAAGCGAACGGAACTATGTCCATTGCCGCTACCATAAGTCCAATTACCTCCATACACTGAGCCACTGACGGGCGAGGAATGGAATGAAGAGCTCAGCAGGTGGTTAAAATCTTTGATTTCCTGACCTCTGTCCACCGAATCTATCAGAGTTCCCAGGAATGGAACCCTTGTGAGAGGAATAAGAGAACTCTTTTTCACATTCACCTTCCACCCATGAGATCTTAGAAAGGCCAACACTAAGTCCGTGTGGGACTTGGCTAGTTGAAAAGTCGACGTTTGAATTAGGATGTCGTCTAGATAAGGCGCCACTGCAATGCCCTGCGGCCTTAGGACCGCCAGCAGGGACCCTAGCACTTTTGTGAAGATTCTTGGCACCGTGGCCAACCCGAAGGGAAGAGCCACAAACTGGTAATGCCTGTCCAGAAAGGCAAACCTGAGGAATTGGTGATGATCTTTGTGGATAGGAATGTGTAGATACGCATCCTTTAAATCCACAGTGGTCATATATTGACCCTCCTGGATCATTGGTAAAATAGTCTGAATGGTCTCCATCTTGAAGGATGGAACTCTAAGGAATTGGTTTAGGATCTTGAGATCTAGAATTGGTCTGAAGGTTCCCTTTTTTTTGGGAACCACAAACATATTGGAGTAGAAACCTTGTCCCTGTCCTGCTTTCGGAAATGGGCAGATCACTCCCATGGTAAAAAGGTCTTCTACACAGCGTAAGAACGCCTCTTTTTGTCTGGTTTACAGACAATTGAGAAAGATGGAATCTCCCCCATGGAGGAGAATCTTTGAAATCTAAAAGGTACCCCAGGGTTACAATTTCTACGGCCCAGGAGTCCTGAACATCTCTTGCCCAGGCCTGAGCAAAGAGAGAGAGTCTGCCCCCTACTAGATCCGGTCCCGGATCGGGGGCTACCCCTTCATGCTGTCTTAGTGGCAGCAGCAGGCTTTTTGGCCTGTTTACCCTTGTTCCAAGCCTGGTTAGGTCTCCAGGTTGGCTTGGATTGAGCAAAGTTCCCCTCTTGCTTTGCCGCAGGGGAAGAGGAAGCGGGACCACCCTTGAAGCTTCGAAAGGAACGAAAATTATTTTGTTTGGTCCTTGTCTTATTTGACCTATCTTGGGGAAGGGCATGACCCTTCCCTCCAGTGATGTCGGAAATGATCTCTTTCAGTGCAGGCACGGATAGGGTCTTACCCTTGAAAGGGATGGTCAAAAGCTTGGCTTTAGATGACACATCAGCCGACCAGTACTTAAGCCATAATGCTCTACACGCCAAAATGCCGCTAACTTAGCGAGATGAAAAGCGGCGTCTGTAATAAAAGAATTAGCTAGCTTAAGAGCCTTAATTCTGTCCAGAATATCATCTAGTGGGGTCTCCACCTGAAGAGCCTCTTCTAGAGCCTCAAACCAAAAGGCAGCTGCAGTTGTTACAGGAACAATGCATGCAATAGGTTGAAGAAGAAAACCTCGATGAACAAAAATTTTCTTTAGGAGACCCTCTAATTTTTTATCCATAGGATCAACAAAAGCACAACTGTCTTCAATAGGTATAGATGTGCGCTTAGCCAGAGTAGAAATAGCTCCCTCCACCTTAGAGACCGTCTGCCATGAGTCCCTCACAGTGTCAGATATGGAAAACATTTTCTTAAAAACAGGAGGGGGAGCGAACGGAATACCTGGTCTATCCCACTCCTTAGTAAAAATGCCCGAAATCCTCTTAGGGACCAGAAAAACATCAGTGTAGAAAGGAACCTCTAAATATTTGTCCATTTTACACAATTTCTCTGGAACTACAATAGGGTCACAATCATCCAGAGTCGCTAAAACCTCCCTGAGCAATAAACGGAGGTGTTCTAGCTTAAATTTAAATGCCGTCATATCTGAATCTGTCTGAGGGAGTAACCTTCCTGAATCAGAAATCTCTGCCTCAGATAGCAAATCCCTCATCCCTACCTCAGAACATTGTGAGGGAGTATCGGATACGGCAACTAAAGTATCAGAAGGCTCAGCATGTGTTCTTAACCCAGAGCTACTGCGCTTCCCTTGCAACCCTGGCAGTTTAGATAAAACCTCTGTAAGGGTAGTATTCATAACTGAGGCCATATCTTGCAAGGTGAAAGAATTAGACGCACTAGAAGCACTTGGCGTTGCTTATGCGGGCGTTACTGGTTGTGACACTTGGGGAGAACTAGATGGCAAAACCCGATTTCCTTCTGTCTGAGAATCATCCATTGCCAAACTCAAAATATGCTGTCTGCAAGTTATAGACATATCAGTACAAGTGGGACACATTCTAAGAGAGGGTTCTACAATGGCTTCTAAACAAATTGAGCAATGCGTTTCCTCAATGTCAGACATGTTGAACAGGCTAGTAATGAGACAAGCAAGCTTGGAAAACACTTTAATGAAAAAAACAAAATTTTCAAAAAAACGGTACTGTGCCTTTAAGAAGAAAAAAGGCATACACAAACTGCAAAACAGGTTAAAATAGCTTCAATTTTTCTGAAATTTTAACAGTGTACCTACTAAGCTTTAGGATGATTGCACCTCAAGTAAATAAGCAATATACCCCCAATTAACAAAACCGGATCACAAAATGTCTAAAACTGGTTTAAACCCCTATTAGCACCTTGCCACAGCTCTGCTGTGGCCCTAACTGCCCTTAGGGAACGATCAAATGATGTTAAGGCTTCGATTAGGCCCTCAGGATGAATATCAGGACCTCAGGAGAAGTTGCTTGCTGCTTGACAGTACAACTAAATGCGCAACAGAGGCGTGAAAATAGGCCCCGTCCACCACACTCAATGTGGCTGGGGCCTACCAAAATCCAAAAAACCTTGCCTGAAAGCCATGTGGGTTATAATAACCCCAATATAAGCCAAATGAACCCTCATGCAAATGTCCCTCAATAAAGAATGTTACTCCCAGAACACCCAAACGTTTGTCTTCCAATCTCTCATACAAACCGAGTGCCCAAAATAAATAAACAAAATAAGCCCTTTATGCAAGCTAGTAAAACCTCTTAACCCTAGGATTACTGCTTACCCTTCCCCTAAAGGGGATACTGTCAGCCTTTCTGAGTTAACACAGTCTCTGCAGAAAATATGACTGAACATACCTCATTGCTGTATAGCAAGAAACCGTTCCTCACACTGAAGTTTTCCTGTACTCCTCAGCTTCTGTGGGAACAGCAGTGGACCTTAGCTACAAATGCTAAGATCAGCATCCTCCAGGCAGAAATCTTCATTTATGTCCTGCCTGAGAGCAAATAGTACAACACCGGTACCATTTAAAAATACTCTTGATTGAAGATAAAATAAAAACTAACAGTTTAACACCTCTTCTCTTTACCCTTCCTGCTTAGAGCAAGCAAAGAGAATGACTGGGGGGTGGAGTTAAGGGGGGAGCTATATAGACAGCTCTGCTGTGGTGCTCTCTTTGCTACTTCCTGTCAGGAAGGACAATATCCCACAAGTTAGGATGAATCCGAGGACTCGGTACATCTTGCAAAATAAATATATGCTGTTATAGTGAAAGTAAAGCAATCCAGCTAATGAATGATTTAAATTTTAAGGATAACTGGATAATAGGAGGGTCATTCCATATGAAATAAAAAATGAAAATAAAAAATTGCCTCACCATTTTTGATTTTTCTGAAAATTGGGTAGTGCTATATTTTAAGATTTGTTTCAAAAAAAGGTTCTCCTGAGATATATAGTAGGTAATTACTTGTTGCAAGGGTAGCATAAAATCGTCTTTTCAGGGCATTTTTGAATTGGCTATAATTTTTTTTCTATAATATCTCCACATGTCTTTGAAAGTTTCATTGCCTGTTCTTTTTGAAAGTTATATTTAAAGGGTCATTAAACCCAATTTTTTTCTTTCATAATTTAGAAAGTGCATATAATTTTAAACAACTTTCTAATTCATTTCTATTATCTAATTTGCTTTATTCTCTTGATATCCTATGCTGAAAAGCATATCTAGATAGGCTCAGTAGCTGCTGATTGGTGGCTGCACACAGATGCCTTGTGTGATTGGCTCACCCATGTGCATTGCTATTTCTTCAACAAAGAATATCTGAAGAATAAAGCAAATTAGATAATAAGAGTAAATGGGAATATTGCTTAAAAACATAATTTATGCTTACCTGATAAATTTATTTCTCTTGTGGTGTATCCAGTCCACGGATCATCCATTACTTGTGGGATATTCTCCTTCCCAACAGGAAGTTGCAAGAGGATCACCCACAGCAGAGCTGCTATATAGCTCCTCCCCTAACTGCCATATCCAGTCATTCGCCCGAAACAAGCCGAGAAAGGAGAAACCATAGGGTGCAGTGGTGACTGTAGTTTAAATTAAAATTTAGACCTGCCTTAAAAAGACAGGGCGGGCCGTGGACTGGATACACCACAAGAGAAATAAATTTATCAGGTAAGCATAAATTATGTTTTCTCTTGTAAGGTGTATCCAGTCCACGGATCATCCATTACTTGTGGGATACCAATACCAAAGCTAAAGTACACGGATGACGGGAGGGACAAGGCAGGCTTAAATGGAAGGAACCACTGCCTGTAGAACCTCTCTCCCAAAAATAGCCTCCGAAGAAGCAAAAGTATCAAATTTGTAAAATTTTGAAAAGGTATGAAGCGAAGACCAAGTCGCCGCCTTGCAAATCTGTTCAACAGAAGCCTCATTCTTAAAGGCCCAGGTGGAAGCCACAGCTCTAGTAGAATGAGCTGTAATTCTTTCAGGGGGCTGCTGTCCAGCAGTCTCATAGGCTAAGCGTATTACGCTCCAAAGCCAAAAAGAAAGAGAGGTTGCTGAAGCCTTTTGACCTCTCCTCTGTCCAGAGTAAACAACAAACAGTGTAGATGTTTGGCGAAAATCTTTAGTAGCTTGTAAGTAAAACTTCAAAGCACGGACCACGTCCAGATTATGTAAAAGACGTTCCTTCTTTGAAGAAGGATTAGGACACAATGATGGAACAACAATCTCTTGATTGATATTCTTGTTAGAAACTACCTTAGGTAAAAACCCAGGTTTTGTACACAGAACTACTTTATCTGAATGGAAAATCAGATAAGGAGAATCACATTGTAAGGCAGATAACTCAGAGACTCTCCGAGCCGAGGAAATAGCCATCAAAAACAGAACTTTCCAAGATAAAAGTTTAATATCAATGGAATGAAGGGGTTCAAACGGAACCCCTTGAAGAACTTTAAGAACCAAGTTTAAGCTCCATGGGGGAGCAACAGGTTTAAACACAGGCTTAATTCTAACCAAAGCCTGACAAAAAGCTTGAACGTCTGGAACTTCTGCCAGACGCTTGTGCAAAAGAATAGACAGAGCAGAAATCTGTCCCTTTAAAGAACTAGCTGATAATCCTTTATCCAAACCCTCTTGGAGAAAGGACAATATCCTAGGAATCCTAACCTTACTCCATGAGTAATTCTTGGATTCACACCAATAAAGGTATTTACGCCATATATTATGGTAAATTTTCCTGGTAACAGGCTTTCGTGCCTGTATAAGGGTATCAATGACTGACTCAGAGAAGCCACGCTTTGATAAAATCAAGCGTTCAATCTCCATGCAGTCAGTCTCAGAGAAATTAGATTCGGATGATTGAAAGGACCTTGTAGTAGAAGGTCTTGTCTCAGAGGCAGGGTCCATGGTGGAAAGGATGACATGTCCACTAGGTCTGCATACCAGGTCCTGCGTGGCCATGCAGGCGCTATCAAGATCACCGATGCTCTCTCCTGTTTGATTTTGGCAATCAGTCGAGGGAGCAGAGGAAACGGTGGAAACACATAAGCCAGGTTGAAGAACCAAGGCGCTGCTAGAGCATCTATCAGTGCCGCTTCTGGGTCCCTGGACCTGGATCCGAAACAAGGAAGCTTGTCGTTCTGGCGAGACGCCATGAGATCCAGTTCTGGTTTGCCCCAACGATGAACCAATTGAGCAAACACCTCCGGATGGAGTTCCCACTCCCCCGGATGAAAATCTGCCTCCCAGTTGTCTACACCTGGGATATGGATTGCTGATAGGTGGCAAGAGTGAGTCTCTGCCCAGCGAATTATCTTGGAGACTTCTAACATCGCTAGGGAACTCCTGGTTCCCCCTTGATGGTTGATGTAAGCCACAGTCGTGATGTTGTCCGACTGAAATCTGATGAACTTCAGGGTTGCAAACTGAGGCCAAGCTAGAAGAGCATTGAATATTGCTCTTAACTCCAGAATATTTATTGGGAGGAGTCTCTCCTCCTGAGTCCACGATCCCTGAGCCTTCAGGGAATTCCAGACTGCACCCCAACCTAGAAGGCTGGCATCTGTTGTCAATTGTCCAATCTGGCCTGCGAAAGGTCATACCTTTGGACAGATGGACCCGAGATAGCCACCAGAGAAGAGAATCTCTGGTCTCTTGATCCAGATTTAGCAGAGGGGACAAATCTGTGTAATCCCCATTCCACTGACTGAGCATGCATAGTTGCAGCGGTCTGAGATGGCACTATGTCCATCGCCGCTACCATCAAGCCGATTACTTCCATACACTGAGCCACCGAAGTGCGCGGAATAGAATGAAGAACACAGCAAGATTTTAGAAGCTTTGATAACCTGGATTCTGTCAGGTAAATATTCATTTCTACAGAATCTATCAGAGTCCCTAGGAAGGAGACTCTTGTGAGTGGGGATAGAGAACTCTTTTCCTCGTTCACTTTCCACCCATGTGACCTGAGAAATGCCAGAACTATGTCCGTATGTGACTTGGCAATCTGAAAGCTTGACGCCTGTATCAGGATGTCGTCCAGATAAGGGGCCACTGATATACCTCGCGGTCTTAGGACCACCAGAACCGATCCCAGAACCTTTGTAAAGATTCTTGGAGCTGTAGCTAACCCGAAGGGAAGAGCCACAAATTGGTAATGCCTGTCCAGAAAGGCAAACCTTAGGAACCGATGATGATCTTTGCGAATCGGTATGTGAAGGTAAGCATCCTTCAAATCCACTGTGGTCATGTACTGACCCTCCTGGATCATAGGTAGGATGGTTCGAATAGTTTCCATTTTGAACGATGGAACTCTGAGGAATTTGTTTAAGATCTTTAGATCCAAAATGGGTCTGAAGGTTCCCTCTTTTTTGGGAACCACAAACAGATTTGAATAAAAGCTCTGCCCCTGTTCCGTCTGTGGAACTGGACAGATCACTCCCATAACTAGGAGGTCTTGCACACAGCGTAAGAATGCCTCTTTCTTTATCTGGTTTACAGATAATCTCGAAAGGTGAAATCTCCCTTGAGGAGGGGAAGCTTTGAAGTCCAGAAGATATCCCTGAGATATGATCTCCAACGCCCAGGGATCCTGAACATCTCTTGCCCACGCCTGGGCGGAGAGAAAGTCTGCCCCCTACTAGATCCGTTACCGGATAGGGGGCCGTTCCTTCATGCTGTCTTAGAGGCAGCAGCAGGCTTTCTGGCCTGCTTGCCTTTGTTCCAGGACTGGTTAGGTTTCCAGCCCGGCTTGGATTGAGCAAAAGTTCCCTCTTGTTTTGTAGCAGAGGAAGTTGATGCTGCACCTGCCTTGAAATTTCGAAAGGCACGAAAATTAGACTGTTTGGCCCTTGATTTGGCCCTGTCCTGAGGAAGGGTATGACCCTTACCTCCAGTAATGTCAGCAATAATTTCCTTCAAACCCGCCCCGAATAGGGTCTGCCCCTTGAAGGGAATGTTAAGTAATTTAGACTTTGAAGTCACGTCAGCTGACCAAGATTTAAGCCATAGCACCCTACGCGCCTGGATGGCGAATCCAGAATTCTTAGCCGTTAGTTTAGTAAAATGAACAATGGCATCAGAAACAAAAGAATTAGCTAGCTTAAGTGTTCTAAGCTTGTCAAGTATTTCAGTCAATGGAGTAGCTGTCTGAAAGGCCTCTTCCAGAGACTCAAACCAGAACGCCGCAGCAGCAGTGACAGGAGCAATGCATGCCAGGGGCTGTAGGATAAAACCTTGTTGAATAAACATTTTCTTAAGGTAACCTAATTTTTTATCCATTGGATCTGAAAAAGCACAACTGTCCTCGACAGGGATAGTGGTACGCTTTGATAAAGTAGAAACTGCTCCCTCCACCTTAGGAACCGTCTGCCATAAGTCCCGTGTGGTGGCGTCTATTGGAAACATTTTTCTAAAAATAGGAGGGGGGGGGAAAACGGCACACCGGGTCTATCCCACTCCTTATTAATAATTTCTGTAAACCTTTTAGGAATTGGAAAAACATCAGTACACACCGGCACTGCATAGTATTTATCCAGTCTACACAATTTCTCTGGCACTGCAATTGTGTCTCAGTCATTCAGAGCAGCTAATACCTCCCCAAGCAAAACACGGAGGTTCTCAAGCTTAAATTTAAAAGTAGAAATATCTGAATCAGGTTTCCCCGAATCAGAAATGTCACCCACAGACTGAAGCTCTCCTTCCTCAGCTATTGCGCTTTCCTCTGAATTCAGGCAGTCTGGCTAATACCGCTGACAGGGTATTATCCATGATTGCCGCCATGTCCTGCAAAGTAATCGCTATGGGCGTCTTTGATGTACTTGGCGCCATTTTAGCATGAGTCCCTTGAGCGGGAGTCAAAGGGTCCGACACGTGGGGAGAGTTAGTCGGCATAACTTCCCCCTCGTCAGAATCCTCTGGTGATAATTCTTTTAAAGATAACAGCTGATCTTTATTGTTTAAAGTGAAATCAATACATTTAGTACACAGTCTCCTATGGGGTTCCACCATGGCTTTTAAACATAATGAACAAGGAGTTTCCTCTATGTCAGACATGTTTATACAGACTAGCAATGAGACTAGCAAGCTTGGAAAACACTTTAAATCAAGTTAACAAGCAATATAAAAAAACGTTACTGTGCCTTTAAGAGAAACAAATTTTGCCAAAATTTGAAATAACAGTGAAAAAAGGCAGTTAAACTAACAAAATTTTTACAGTGTATGTAACAAGTTAGCAGAGCATTGCACCCACTTGCAAATGGATGATTAACCCCTTAATACAAAAAACAGATTAACAAAACGAAAAATACGTTTTTAAACAGTCATAACAACTGCCACAGCTCCACTGTGGCTTTACCTTCCTCAATACACGACTTTTGAAGCCTTTTGAGCCCTTCAGAGATGTCCTATAGCATGCAGGGGACTGCTGAGGGAAGCTGAATGTCTCTGTCTGTAATTAAGTTGCAAGAGAATGACTGGGTATGGCAGTTAGGGGAGGAGCTATATAGCAGCTCTGCTGTGGGTGATCCTCTTGCAACTTCCTGTTGGGAAGGAGAATATCCCACAAGTAATGGATGATCCGTGGACTGGATACACCTTACAAGAGAAATTGTATTCTCTACCTGAACCATAAGAGAAAATGTTTGGGTTTAGTGTCCCTTTAAGTTCTGAGACTTGTTGAGCCTTTGTAACTCTATGGCTGTCCAAATATGACTAAACATACCTCAGTTTTCTACATATTTAACATGGTGGCTGGGCCTTGTACTTAAAAAATTGCTGTGTTCGAGTTGGATCAAGAGTTCAACATATAATTCTTCCATCTCAATGGCTCAGGAACAACCTTCAAGCTGTAAACAAAGGACATTGTGTGGTAGAAACTAGATCAAATCCGCAGAACTCTCTCCCCAGAGGAGCTCACTGCAGCTACACGAAGAACACAATGTCAGTACAGAAATGAGGCAAAACTTGTTCTACAAGAAATCTGGTTCTAAGCTTAAACAGGTACTCAACATTAAGTATTAAATCTTAGTTTTGAAGTAATGTTACTAAATTATAATGAATAATAACATAATTTATGCTTACCTGATAAATTTATTTGTCTTGTAGTGTATCCAGTCCACGGATCATCCATTACTTGTGGGATATTCTCCTTCCCAACAGGAAGTTGCAAGAGGATCACCCACAGCAGAGCTGCTATATAGCTCCTCCCCTAACTGCCATATCCAGTCATTCGACCGAAACAAGCCGAGAAAGGAGAAACCATAGGGTGCAGTGGTGACTGAAGTTTAATTAAAATTTAGACCTGCCTTAAAAGGACAGGGCAGGCCGTGGACTGGATACACTACAAGAGAAATAAATTTATCAGGTAAGCATAAATTATGTTTTCTCTTGTTAAGTGTATCCAGTCCACGGATCATCCATTACTTGTGGGATACCAATACCAAAGCTTAAGTACACGGATGATGGGAGGGACAAGGCAGGAACTTAAACGGAAGGAACCACTGCCTGTAGAACCTTTCTCCCAAAAACAGCCTCCGAAGAAGCAAAAGTATCAAATTTGTAAAATTTTGAAAAGGTATGAAGCGAAGACCAAGTCGCAGCCTTGCAAATCTGTTCAACAGAGGCCTCATTTTTAAAGGCCCAGGTGGAAGCCACAGCTCTAGTAGAATGAGCTGTAATTCTTTCAGGGGGCTGCTGTCCAGCAGTCTCATATGCTAAATGGATTATACTCCGAAGCCAAAAAGAAAGAGAGGTTGCCGAGGCCTTTTGACCTCTCCTCTGTCCAGAGTAAATAACAAACAGGTGAGATGTTTGGCGAAAATCTTTAGTAGCCTGCAAGTAAAACTTCAATGCACGGACTACGTCTAGATTATGCAAAAGACGTTCCTTCTTTGAAGAAGGATTAGGGCAGAATGATGGAACAACAATCTCTTGATTGAAACCACCTTAGGTAAAAACCCAGGTTTTGTACGCAGAACTACTTTATCTGAATGAAAGATCAGATAAGGAGAATCACAATGTAAGGCAGATAACTCTGAGACTCTTCGAGCCGAGGAAATAGCCATCAGAAAAATAACTTTCCATGATAGAAGTTTGATATCAATAGAATGAAGGGGTTCAAACGGAACCCCTTGAAGAACTTTAAGAACCAAGTTTAAGCTCCATGGCGGAGCAGCAGGTTTAAACACAGGCTTAATTCTAACTAAAGCCTGACAAAATGCCTGAACGTCTGGAACTTCTGCCAGACGCTTGTGTAAAAGAATAGACAGAGCAGAAATCTGTCCCTTTAAAGAACTAGCTGATAGTCCTTTGTCCAAACCCTCTTGGAGGAAGGACAATATCCTAGGAATCCTAACCCTACTCCATGAGTAATTCTTGGATTCACACCAATGAAGATATTTACGCCAAATCTTGTGGTAAATTTTGCTGGTGACAGGCTTTCGTGCCTGTATTAAGGTATCAATTACTGACTCTGAGAAGCCACGCTTTGATAGGATCAAGCGTTCAATCTCCATGCAGTCAGTCTCAGAGAAAGTAGATTCGGATGATTGAAAGGACCTTGTATTAGAAGGTCTTGTCTCAGAGGCAGAGTCCATGGTGGAAAGGATGACATGTCCACTAGGTCTGCATACCAGGTCCTGCGTGGCCACGCAGGCGCTATCAATATCACCGATGCTCTCTCATGTTTGATTTTGGCAATCAGACGAGGGAGCAGAGGAAACGGTGGAAACACAGATGCTCTAGCAGCGCCTTGGTTCTTCAACCTGGCCTATCAGTGCCGCTTCTGGGTCCCTGGACCTGGATCCGTAACAAGGAAGCTTGGCGTTCTGGCGAGACGCCATGAGATCCAGTTCTGGTTTGCCCCAATGGAGAACCAATTGAGCAAACACCTCCGGATGGAGTTCCCACTCCCCCGGATGAAAAGTCTGACGACTTAGAAAATCCGCCTCCCAGTTCTCTACCCCTGGGATATGGATCGCTGATAGGTGGCAAGAGTGTGTCTCTGCCCAGCGAATTATCTTGGAGACTTCTGACATCGCTAGGGAACTCCTGGTCCCCCCTTGATGGATGATGTAAGCCACAGTCGTGATGTTGTCCGACTGAAATCTGATGAACCTCAGTGTTGCTAACTGAGGCCAAGCGATAAGAGCATTGAATATTGCTCTTAACTCCAGTTTATTGGGAGGAGTTTCTCCTCCTGAGTCCATGAACCCTGAGCCTTCAGGGAGTTCCAGACTGCACCCCAACCTAGAAGGCTGGCGTCTGTTGTTACAATGGTCCAATCTGGCCTGCGAAAGGTCATACCTTTGGACAGATGGACCCGAGATAACCACCAGAGAAGAGAATCTCTGGTTTCCTGATCCAGATTTAGTAGAGGGGACAAATCTGTGTAATCCCCATTCCACTGACTGAGCATGCATAATTGCAGCGGTCTGAGATGCAGGCGCGCAAATGGCACTATGTCCATCGCCGCTACCATTAAGCCGATTACTTCCATGCACTGAGCCACCGTGGGGCGCGGAATGGAGTGAAGAACACGGCAAGCATTTAGAAGTTTTGATAACCTGGACTCCGTCAGGTAAATTTTATTTCTATAGAATCTATCAGAGTCCCTAGGAAGGAAACCCTTGTGAGAGGAGATAGAGAACTCTTTTCTTCGTTCACTTTCCACCCATGCGACCTCAGAAATGCCAGAACTATCTCTGTATGAGACTTGGCAATTTGAAAGCTTGACGCCTGTATCAGGATGTCGTCTAGGTAAGGAGCCACCGCTATGCCTCGCGGTCTTAGAACCGCCAGAAGTGAGCCCAGAAGCTTTGTAAAAATTATTGGGGCTGTAGCCAACCCGAATGGAAGAGCTACAAACTGGTAATGCCTGTCTAGAAAGGCAAACCTCAGGAACCGATGATGATTCTTGTGGATCGGAATGTGAAGTTAGGCATCCTGTGGTCATGTACTGACCCTCTTGGATCATGGGTAAAATGGTTCGAATAGTTTCCATCTTGAATGATGGAACTCTGAGGAATTTGTTTAGGATCTTTAGATCCAAAATTGGTCTGAAGGTTCCCTCTTTTTTGGGAACCACAAACAGATTTGAATAAAACCCCTGTCCTTGTTCCGTCCGCGGAACTGGATGGATCACTCCCATTACAAGGAGATCTTGCACGCAGCTTAGGAATGCCTCTTTCTTTATCTGGTTTGCAGATAATCTTGAAAGGTGAAATCTCCCTTGTGGGGGAGAAGCTTTGAAGTCCAGAAGATATCCCTGAGATATGATCTCCAACGCCCAGGGATCCTGAACATCTCTTGCCCACGCCTGGGCGAAGAGAGTCTGCCCCCTACTAGATCCGTTGTCGGATAGGGGGCCGCTCCTTCATGCTGTCTTGGAGGCAGCAGCAGGCTTTCAGCCTGCTTACCCTTGTTCCAGGACTGGGTAGGTTTCCAGGCCTGCTTAGATTGAGGAAAAGTTCCCTCTTGTTTTGAAGTAGAGGGAGCTGATCCTGCACCTGCCTTGAAATTTCGAAAGGCACGAAAATTAGACTGTTTGGCCCTTGATTTGGCCCTGTCCTGAGGAAGGGTATGACCCTTACCTCCAGTAATGTCAGCAATAATTTCTTTCAAACCAGGCCCGAATAAGGTCTGCCCCTTGAAAGGAATGTTAAGTAATTTAGACTTTGAAGTGACATCAGCTGACCAGGAATTAAGCCATAGCGCCCTACGCGCCTGGATGGCGAATCCGGAATTCTTAGCCGTTAGTTTAGTCAAATGAATAATGGCATCAGAAACAAATGAGTTAGCTAGCTTAAGTGTTCTAAGCTTGTCAATAATTTCAGTCAATGGAGCTGTATGGATGGCCTCTTCCAGGGCCTCAAACCAGAACGCTGCCGCAGCAGTGACAGGCGCAATGCATGCAAGGGGCTGTAAAATAAAAACCTTGTTGAATAAACATTTTCTTAAGGTAACCCTCCAATTTTTTATCCATTGGATCTGAAAAAGCACAACTGTCCTCAACCGGGATAGTGGTACGCTTTGCTAAAGTAAAAACTGCTCCCTCCACCTTAGGGACTGTCTGCCATAAGTCCCGTGTAGTGGCATCTATTGGAAACATTTTTCTAAATATAGGAGGTGGGGAAAAGGGCACACCGGGTCTATCCCACTCCTTACTAATAATTTCTGTAAGCCTTTTAGGTATTGGAAAAACATCAGTACTCACCGGCACTGCATAGTATTTATCCAGCCTACACAATTTCTCTGGCACTGCAATTGTGTCACAGTCATTCAGAGCAGCTAATACCTCCCCAAGTAACACACGGAGGTTCTCAAGCTTAAAATTAGAAATCTCTGAATCAGGTCTCCCCAATTCAGAGACGTCACCCACAGACTGAAGCTCTCCGTCCTCAGGTTCTGCATATTGTGACGCAGTATCAGACATGGCTCTTACAGCATCTACGCGCTCTGTATCTCGTCTAACCCCAGAGCTATCGCGCTTGCCTCTCAATTCAGGCAATCTGGCTAATACCTGTGACAGGGTATTATTCATGATTGCAGACATGTCCTGCAAAGTAATCGCTATGGGCATCCCTGATGTACTTGGCGCCATATTAGCGTGCGTCTCTCGAGTGGGAGGCGAAGGGTCCGACACGTGGGGAGAGTTAGTCAGCATAACTTCCCCCTCGACAGACCCCTCTGGTGACAATTCTTTTATAGATAAAGACTGATCTTTACTGTTTAAGGTGAAATCAATACATTTAGTACACATTTTCCTATGGGGCTCCACCATGGCTTTTAAACATAATGAACAAGTAGTTTCCTCTGTGTCAGACATGTTTGTACAGACTAGCAATGAGACTAGCAAGATTGGAAAACACTTTAAACAAAGTTAACAAGCAATATAAAAAACGTTACTGTGCCTTTAAGAGAAACAAATTTTGGCAAAATTTGAAATAACAGTGAAAAATAGCAGTTACACTAACAAAGTTTTTACAGTGTATGTAACAAGTTAGCAGAGCATTGCACCCACTTGCAAATGGATGATTAACCCCTTAATACAAAAAACAGATTAACAAAACGAAAAATATGTTTTTAAACAGTCATAACAACTGCCACAGCTCCTACTTTTGAAGCCTTTTGAGCCCATCAGAGATGTCCTATAGCATGCAGGGGACTGCTGAGGGGAGCTGAATGTCACAGTTTGTAATTTTAACTGCACCAACTGTAACTTCTATACTATAACAGTGGAAAGCCTCTGTTTCTAGGCAAAAATAAAGCCAGCCATGTGGAAAAAACTAGGCCCCAATAAGTTTTATCACCAAAGCATATATAAAAATGATTAAACATGCCAGCAATCGTTTTATATTACACTTTTATAAGAGTATGTATCTCTGTTAATAAGCCTGATACCAGTCGCTATTAAATCACTGCATTTAGGCTTAACTTACATTAATCTGGTATCAGCAGCATTTTTCTAGCAAGTTCCATCCCTAGAAATATGTTTACTGCACATACCTTATTGCAGGAAAACCTGCACGCCATTCCCTCTCTGAAGTTACCTCACTCCTCAGAATATGTGAGAACGGCAATGGATCTTAGTTACTTCTGCTAAGATCATAGAAATCACAGGCAGATTCTTCTTTTAATGCTGCCTTTGATAAAACAGTACACTCCGGTACCATTTAAAAATAACAAACCTTTGATTGAAGTTAAGAAACTAACTATAATACACCACTCTCCTCTTACTACGTCCATCTTTGTTGAGAGTTGCAAGAGAATGACTGGGTATGGCAGTTAGGGGAGGAGCTATATAGCAGCTCTGCTGTGGGTGATCCTCTTGCAACTTCCTGTTGGGAAGGAGAATATCCCACAAGTAATGGATGATCCGTGGACTGGATACACTTAACAAGAGAAAAACCATCTGCAATGTTTGCCATATTCTAAGCCCTATAACTTTTGTACCACTTGGAGTAACAATGCAAACTTTTTTTTTCTTAAAATTATTAGAGAGCTATCTAATTCAATATATTTTGGATTTTTGAAATTGGTCCTACATATTTGGCATTGAAAAAGCATACTTTTCAAATGTTATGATTTTAAGGATATTTTTTTTTATTAGCAGTCCTTCACTGAAGTTTAAAAGCCTAAAAATGTAGAAAATTATAGTATAGTAACTATGACTAAACAAGTATAGTAACTATGACTAAACAAATCTCAAAGGCTCAACAAATCAGAGGAACTAAAACATTAAAAAGAACAGGTAATTAGCTTTTCAAAGGCACCATGCAGAGATGTACAGTTCTTATAGAAAAAAATTATGGGTAATTCAACAAAACTCTAAAAATTGGGGGTTTTGCTCAGGAAGGTTAATTTATGGAATGGCCCTAATTTTATCTAGTTAACATCAATATTGACACTTCATTCATTAGTTGGGTTGCTTTACTTTCACTGTAACAACAGTTATTAAAGGTCAAACGAACCACATAAATAGAACATTAAAATAAAACAGGAATGAGCTTTCCAAAGACACTATAGCCGTACAGGTCATAAAGAAAAAAAATTATGGGCAAGCCAAAAATACCCTCAAAAGGCGATTTTATGCTACACTTACAACAATTTTTTTTCAAGAAGGTTAATAGAAAGCACTACCCAATTTTAAGAAAAATCTAAAATTTTAAGGCAACTTGCATTTGTATATTTGACATGGAATGACACGTGACTAAATGTAGGCTCTTCACTTGCCTGGAATCAATAACTTGTGTGAAATAAATCATTTAAATTTTCAATTTATAAATTACCATGTTTAACCTCCCAACACTTCATTGCTATAATTAATGAATTTTCTGATCATCGTATGGTATTTGTATAAATGTTTCAGTGTATTTTGAGCTATATTTATAAAAAAAATTATGTTGTTTATTAAAATGAACATTAAAGTTTAAGAGACTTTTCAATTTACTTCTGTAATAAAATGTAATTTGTTCACGTTGTCTCCTTTGTTGAAAAGCATACATAGGTAAGCTCAGAAACAGCAAATGTGCTACTGGGGTCAAGCAGCTGAATTATGGCCTCACATATGCATATTTTCAAACGGCTAAATCAAAATCAAGTTAAAGTTCCACAGAGGTGAAGCAGGTCTGATAACTGGTCTTATCCTGAAAGCTCGAACAAAGGCTTGAATGTCAGGAAGTCTCAAAATCGTTGCGTGATACAAGACAGAAAGGGCAGAAATTTGGCCTTTAACTGAACTGGCTGATAAACCCTTATCCAGACCATCCTGCAAATAATTAGCAGAATTCGGAAAGAGTGACAACAATAATTCTTAAACTCACAATAGGAAAGGAAAACTATCCAGACCTTGTGATAAACGTGACTTGTAACATGATTTTTTTGGCCTGAATCAAAGTGTCTATCACTTGATTTGAAAAACGTCTCTGAGACAAAATCAGGCATTCAACCGCCATGCTGTCAAACTGAGAAATTAAAGGTCTTGATGGAAGAAGGGATCTTGAGAGAAAAGGTCCTTCCTAAGAGGAAGACACCAAGGCTGGCAGGAGGACATTTGTTTCAGGTCTGAATACCAAATCCTGCGAGGCATACCTGAGCATTTAGAATCACTAAGGCCCTTTCCTGTTTTATACTACCTATTATCCTGAATAGTAATAGAAAAGAAGAAAATTTGTAAATCAGAATGAATAACCAGGGAATCACTAGTGCTATTCGACTATTAGAGTCACTTGTAGATCTCAAGATCTTGCACAATACCAGGGTAGCTTTTAATTCAAGTGAGAAGCCATGAGGTCTATGTCTGGCCTTCCCCAACAATTCACAATCTGGTTGCCTCCTGATTCAAGGACCATTTGCCGTAGTGAAGGTACTGACAACTGATTAAGTCCACTTCCCAGTTGTCCCCGGGAAGGGGAATTGCTGTAATCATGCAATGATAGCATTCTGACCAAGACAGAATACATGCTATTCTTTTCATTGCTAAGGTAATTTGAGCACCGCCTTTGTAATTGATGTAAGCCACTGTTGTGAAATTGCATAAATAAAGAGAGAGAAGTGCTCAACCTGGAAACAAACAATAGCATAATAGCTTGTTCTATGGCTAGTTACCACCCAAGAAGCAGTCTCTTTTTGCTCAACATGTGCCTTTCACAGAGAAGAACTTTCCTGAAGCATATCAGTCTGGTCCTGACTTCACAGTACAGTCCAGCCCCGAAATACCAGGCAATCCCTCTCTGAACAAGAGAAATAATAAAACCACAGACGTACGTTTCGGCCTAGTGTGGGCCATGTCAGTGAGGTGCAGCCATATCCCTCTAGGCACACTGAGCAACTGGTCCACTTCTGGATTTCCGCACCAAGCTTAAGGAGACTTCCCTAAGAGTCATAATTTGCATAAATAAAAAAAGAGTAGCGCTCAACCTGGGAACGAACAATAGCATAATAGCTTGTTCTATGGCTAGTTACCACCCAAGAAGCAGCCTCTTTTTGCTCAATATGTACCTTTCACAGAGAAGAACTTTCACTGTTGTGACATTGTCTGATTGAAACCTCAAAAAAAGATTCCTGTTGTAAAAGGGGACAACTATGGAGAGGCCTGAAGACTGAATGGAGATCCAAGATGCTGATGGTAGCCTTGCCTCTCGAAGAGACCAAACTTCCTGTGCTCTCCGGGAACCCCAGACTGTGCCCCAACATAGCAGGCTGGTGTCTACTGTAATTACTACCTAATTCAGACTTCAATGATTGGCGAGTCTGCCACCAAGTTAGAGAATGTATTGTCTTGAAGTCTAAAGAGATCTTCTGAGACATGTTGCTGTAATCTCTATTCCACTGTTGCAACATTTGAAGTTGCAAAGGATGTAAGTAAAAATCTGGCAAAAGGTATGGCACCTGAAGCTGCTGCCACGAGACCGACAACTTCAATGCTTTAAAGCACTGTAGGAAGAAAAGGCCTTCTGCAATTGAAGTCTGTATGCATGTGTGAAATATAGTTTCATTGTTATAGAGTCTATGATGAAGCCCAGAAAGTCAACTCTGATGGTAGTAGAGATCTTTTCTGGAAATTGATGCAGTACCACTGAGAAATTATGTTCAGTACCCAAGGAACTTAAATTGTTTTTTGCCCAAAACTCCTGAGAAAGGTTCAGTCTGGATTGGGGGACGAACTTTCATGCTGATTTGGAGAAAGACAGGCTTTTTGGTCTGTTTGGACTTAGACCAAGAGTAACTAGGTTTCCACATGGAGTTGGAGATGCCTGACTTTTTGTTTTCGAATGAAAAAAAGAGTGAAATATTCAAATAACTGATAATAATAATAATAATAATGACAAAAGGAGTGAAATCATACGGCAGACTTAACCCTACCCTTAGCTTTTTTGTCTTGCGGCAGAAATGCTCCTTAACTTCTAGTGACTGTAGTAATTATAGCATCCAGTCCAGGTCCAAACAATATCTTTCCCTGAAATGGAAAGGAAAGAAGTCTGCTTTAAGATACTATATTAGTAGACTATGCCATAAGGCTCTTGTAGTCAAAACAGTCATAGCAGCACACTTTTCATTAATGCAAGTTAAGAATTTCAACAAAGATAGCTTATTGGGAAATAAGGTAAGAAATGTTACAAAAGACTACAGTAGCTACAGATATGCAGGCTTCACAAAACTATATCCTGCCAGCTGAAAGGATCGCCTGAGGAAACAAGTTTTTTGTCCATGGGTCCTTAAAAGAGGTACATCCTCTAAAGGAATGGTAGTCCACCTAGCCAAAGAATCACCATCCACCACTGGAATAGTCTTCCATAGCACCAATTTTTCAGAGGGTAAAGGGAACATGTTTTTTAATTTGGCGGAGGCAACAAAGGAAGTGCCTTGTTTGTTCCATTCCCTGCTAATTAGCACAGAAACTGTGGCAGGTTCCGGGAAGGTAGATGGCTTCTTTGGGGCTGCCTTTAAGAACTTATCAATCTTTTTTTACTGATTGTTTGTCTGCATGTGAATGGTCATCAATCTCCAAAGCAAGCATGTATGTGCTCCAATTTTAAATTAAAGGACACATCTTCAGCTACTTCATTAGAAGGGGGGTCCTGGTTTTCTGTATAATTATACTCATCTGAGGAGGAGGACTCTAATCCAACATTACTCCTGGAGGTTACAGGGTTTCCTAGACTGGTCCCTCCTTAGGGATGTCCCAGATGAGCCCAAGGCCTATGAAGGGCTCTCTTCTGCCCATTGCAGTTCTGTAAAACTGTCTTGGGGATAACCTTGGTGGGTAACAAATCCCTGAGTACTCTATTGCTAGAGAGAGTTATGCAGCATTGCATATGCAGCTGACACAGGACTCCATTTAAGAAGCTGCAAATGCAGCTTTAGAGCACCTTCGGCTACAGGCTCACATGAGTCGATAGTTAAGAAGCAGCAGTCATCAGACCTCTGCTTTTTAATCTATAGGCCAACTCTTAAAGGGACAGTAAACACCAGAATTGTTGTTGTTTAAAAAGGTAGATAATCCCTTTATTACCCATTCCCCAATTTTGCATAACCAACACAGTTATAATAATATACTTTTTACCTCTGTGATTACCTTGTATCTAAGCCTCTGCAAACTGCCCCTTTATTTCAGTTCTTTTGACAGACTTGAGTTTTTAGCCAATCAGTGCTTGCTCCTAGGAGCTTCACATGCCTGAGCTCAATGTTATCTATATGAAACACATTACCTAACACCCTCTAGTGGTGAAAAACTGTAAAAATGCTTTCAGATTAGAGGTGGCCTTCAAGTTCTAAGAAATTAGCATATGAACCTCCTAGCTTTCAACTAAGAATACCAAGAGAACAAAGCAAAACTGGTAATAAAAGTAAATTGGAAAGTTGTTTAAAATTACATGCCCTATTTAAATCATGAAAAAATTTTTTTGACTTGACTGTCCCTTTAACTGTTGTTTTTTTTAATCCCCCCCAGGCTTATCCGACTGGGGTGATTGACAGCCACACACGAGCAAGGGGCAGCATTGAACAAGTATTTGATCCCACAGACTCAGCACATAAGTTACAAGCTGAGTAGGGACACACACCAAGAATTCAATAGCAAACACATATGAGAAGTGGTTAAATGGTCATTGGAAGGCCCTTCAAAGGGACCAGGGTTAAGTCCTAAGACCTGTTTGCCCCATAATGATTTTGAATAGTAAGGGCAGGCAAGTATCTAAAATTAGATAGCAGCACAGAAATAAGTACCCTGGGGAACAGACAAATATTGGCACAATGTAAGACTGAAGTTCCTGTGAGTTTGAATCAAAGGGTTAAATAAAAATAAATGTATGCAAAGCTCTTGTTATTAAAGGGACAGTCTAGGCCAAAATAAACTTTCATGATTCAGATAGAGCATGCAATTTTAAACAATTTTCCAATTTACTTTTATCACCAATTTTGCTTTGTTCTCTTGGTATTCTTAGTTGAAAGCTTAACCTAGGAGATTCATATGCTAATTTCTTAGACCTTGAAGCCCACCTCTTTCAGATTGCATTTTAACAGTTTTTCACCACTAGAGGGTGTTAGTTCACGTATTTCATATAGATAACACTGTGCTCGTGCACGAGAAGTTATCTGGGAGCAGGCACTGATTGGCTAGACTGCAAGTCTGTCAAAAGAACTGAAAAAAGGGGCAGTTTGCAGAGGCTTAGATACAAGATAATCACAGAGGTTAAAAGTATATTATTATAACTGTGTTGGTTATGCAAAACTGGGGAATGGGTAACAAAGGGATTATCTATCTTTTAAAACAATAAAAATTCTGGTGTAGACTGTCCCTTTAAGGATGCTTACCACTCCAAGGCTCTGAGACATTTCAGTGTGTCAGCAAAGATGGCCACTGAAGGTAAGGGGACAGAGGAATAGCCTGCATTTGTAAAATCAGAGAGACAGTACCTCAATTTTACTGTGAATGTGTAAAAGTGCCCAAACGTGCCTATAACTTTATGTAGTGTTTTCTAGTCCTGTGGGCTATTAAGGTGCATGGTACTTACCTGTCAACACCTTTTTGTTTACAGTGCTCACAGCTGCAGATGTCTGCTTCCAGTAGACAGGCCCATCAAAGGCAGTGCAAGCATGGTACCAAGGATATGTAAAAGGAGTAGTACACTGTACAATAGGGAATGGTATGCCAACATTCACCTGGGAGGCTGGTAGCATATTTTAACTGGGAGAAGATTTTCACTACTTGGTTGATCTCTTCTGCTCTGTTAGAGAATCTCTTTCAATTGACTTTTAGATCAGCACTTCAAGTTTCAACATCCTCCTTGCCGGGACTAAAGAATCATTGGAAAGTGGGAGGAATTAAAGCTTTGTGTGGGGTGTTTTGCTTCCTCCAGTAGGACTGGGATTGTAGACTCTCACCATCTTATGAAAAAGACCAGTTTAATCTGATATGAGAATATAGCTAATTTTTAAATAAGGTCAAGTCTTCTGTTAATACTGTTTTCAATGCTGTGTGCCATGCACTATCAGTTTTATGTAAGGTTATAAAGATTTGCCAATGTACATAACATACAAATGTAATTGAATACAGTTCTAAAACAAAAGAATGTATATGCATTTTAAAAAGGAAGAAAAAAAATGAAATCACCTTATATAATCTGGTATTGGAGCAATGGTGTTTGCCTCTGTAAAGCAGAACAAAATAAAATGTTAACTTCATGCAAATGAGAATAGTGCAATTTAAAACTGCTATGATAGTCTCGCCTTTTTTCAAAAATTAATTTCCCAAGGAAAAGTTACTGAAACATAGCCAACTATATCTTAAAGGGGCATGAAACACAATTTTTTTCTTTCATGATTTAGAAAGAGCGTGTAATTTTAAACAACTTTCTAATTTACGTGTATTATCTAATTTGCTTCATTCTCTTGATATTCCAAGCTGAAAAGCATATCTAGATAGGCTCAGTTGCTGCTGATTAGTGGTTGCACACAGATGCCTCGTGTGATTGGCTCATCCATCTGCATTGCTATTTCTTCAACAAAGGATATCTAAAGAATGATGCAAATTAGATAATCAAAGTAAATTTGAATATTGCTTAAAATTGTATTCTCTATCTGAATTATGAAAGAAAAAATTTGGGCTTACTGTCCCTTTAAAGGGAAATGGAACCCACATTTTTTTTCTTTAATGATTTAGAAAGAGCATGCACTTTTAAACAACTTTCCAATTTACTTATGTTCTCTAGTTTGCTTCATTCTTTTGATATCCTTTGTTGAAAAGAATATCTAAATTGGCTCAGTAGCTGCTGATTGGTGGCTCAACATAGATGCATTGTGTGATTGGCTCACCCATGTGTATTGCTCTTCAACAAAGGATATCTAAAGAATGAAGAAAATTAGCTAATAGAAGTAAATTGGAATGTTGTTCAAAATTGTATTATTTATCTGAATCCTGAAAGAAAAAAATTGGGTTTCATGTTCCTTGAAAAACATTTTTTTAATGATTCAAAATATATTTTGCTGCCATTAATCTGCCCACTTGGACAGCTCATTGTATACCAGAATTAAAGAGCTATCATTAAACTAGCGTACAAGGAGCTGTTAATTTGCACCTCTCAAAAGTATTTCTAATGAAAAATTAAAGGGACATGAAACCCTCAATTTTTCTTGATTCAGACAGAGCTTACGATTTTAAAAAAAAAAGTTTCTAATTTACTTATTTTATCACTTTTCCTTCCTTCCCATGCTATTCTTTCTTGAAGAGATATCTAGTTATGTAGCATGCACATGTCTGGAGCACTGCATGGCAGGAAAAAGTGCTATAGCACCTGCTGCCATATAGTGCTATAGGCACATGTACGCCCCTGAACTCATCTCCCTGCTTTTCAGCAAATGATACAACGAGAATGAAGAAAATTTCATAATCAAAAGTAAATTGGAAAGAGGTTTAAAATCGCATGCTCTATCTGAATCATGTCCCTTTAACTGTTATCATAAACAGGTATTACTATGATGTTGCTAATTGTATCAATTCGATAATTCAGTAACTGGAGAATAGTTACTTGTAGATTATATAAGGGTTTCCAAGCCAAGTAGCTGTGAAGTGGCCGCAGCATCTAATTTTTATGGCAGACTACATGTGTATAATTATAACTCAATCTGAGTGTCAACAGTTTCCTTAGCCAGATTTTATGCATTGGTACACAAAACCTTCCATTTCCCAGCACATTTTGTGCATTTGAGTTAGAATGTCAGCTTCAACTAAAAAGGAAACAATAACAGGCCTTATGTTTGTTTCTACATGCTTGTTACATTTCTTACCAGAAGATTCGGACTCAGACTGTTCTAGCATGCGCAGAAGTCTTCCATCTTTGACTGCGGATTCCTATAAGGAAATCAAACAGAGTCATAAGAAAAAACACCCCAGGTATTATCTGAACAATATTTGCAGGAGGTAATCAGCACATAAAATAGTAACTTCTATGTATTATAAAGGAATTAGGTCATATTTTAATAGCCTACTGCTTAAGGTACTAAAATATTGAATACAGCATAAGCAGTATTTAAAGGGATAGTTAACACCAAAAATGTTATTGTTTAAAAAGATAGATAATCCCTTTATTTACCATTCCCCAGTTTTGCATAACCAACACTGTTATAGAAATATATATTTTACCTCTGTAATTACTTTGTATCTAAGCTTCTGCTGACTGCCTCCTTAGCTCACATCTTTTGACAGACTTGCATTTCAGACAATAAGTGCTGACTCTTCAATAACTTCATGTGCATGAGCACAATGAAATCTATATGAAACACATGAACTTACGCCCTTTAGCTGTAAGAAAACTGTCATATGCATTCAAATTAGAGGTGGCCTTCAAGGGCTTATAAATTAGCATATTAGCCTTCAACTAAGAATAACAAGAACAAAGCAAATTTGATGATAAAAGTAAATTAGAAAGTTGTTTGAAATGGCATGCCCTATCTGAATCATAAAATTTAAATTTGGACTTAACTATCCCTTTAAGAACACATGGAAGTGGGCAACTTGGGTGGAGCTGGTTGTGGCTAAGATGGCTACATAATTCTGGAGCTCTAAACAGCTGTTACTAAACAATGGCTGCTATGCAGTGACGCACCTTTATATTGAGCAGCGAAGTGCGACGGAAAAACATAATTTATGTAAGAACTTACCTGATAAATTCATTTCTTTCATATTAGCAAGAGTCCATGAGCTAGTGACGTATGGGATATACATTCCTACCAGGAGGGGCAAAGTTTCCCAAACCTCAAAATGCCTATAAATACACCCCTCACCACACTCACAATTCAGTTTAACGAATAGCCAAGAAGTGGGGTGATAAGAAAGGAGCGAAAGCATAAAAAATAAGGAATTGGAATAATTGTGCTTTATACAAAAAAATCATAACCACCGCAAAAAAAGGGGTGGGCCTCATGGACTCTTGCTAATATGAAAGAAATGAATTTATCAGGTAAGTTCTTACATAAATTATGTTTTCTTTCATGTAATTAGCAAGAGTCCATGAGCTAGTGACGTATGGGATAATAAATACCCAAGATGTGGAACTTCCACGCAAGAGTCACTAGAGAGGGAGGGATAAAATAAAGACAGCCAATTCAGCTGAAAAACAATCCACAACCCAAAACAAAAGTTTTAATCTTAATAATGAAAAAAACTGAAAATATAAGCAGAAGAATCAAACTGAAACAGCTGCCTGAAGTACTTTTCTACCAAAAACTGCTTCAGAAGAAGAGAAAACATCAAAATGGTAGAATTTAGTAAAAGTATGCAAAGAAGACCAAGTTGCTGCTTTGCAAATCTGATCAACAGAAGCTTCATTCCTAAACGCCCAGGAAGTAGAAACTGACCTAGTAGAATGAGCCGTAATCCTTTGAGGCGGGGATTTACCCGACTCCACATAAGCATGATGAATCAAAGACTTTAACCAAGACGCCAAAGAAATGGCGGAGGCCTTCTGACCTTTCCTGGAACCAGAAAAGATAACATAAAGACTGGAAGTCTTCCTAAAATCTTTAGTAGCTTCAACATAATATTTCAAAGCTCTAACTCCATCCAAAGAATGTAGCGATCTTTCCTTAGAATTCTTAGGATTCGGACACAATGAAGGGACAACAATTTCTCTACTAATGTTGTTAGAATTCACAACCTTAGGTAAAAATTGAAAAGAAGTCCGCAACACCGCCTTATCCTGATGAAAAATCAGAAAAGGAGATTCACAAGAAAGAGCAGATAACTCAGAAACTCTTCTAGCAGAAGAGATGGCCAAAAGGAACAAAACTTTCCATGAAAGTAATTTAATATCCAGAGAATGCATAGGTTCAAACGGGGGAGCTTGTAAAGCCCTCAGAACCAAATTAAGACTCCAAGGAGGAGAGATTGATTTAATGACAGGTTTGATACGAACCAAAGCCTGTACAAAACAATGAATATCAGGAAGTATAGCAATTTTTCTGTGAAAAAGAACAGAAAGAGCAGAGATTTGTCCTTTCAAGGAATTTGCAGACAAACCTTTATCCAAACCATCCTGAAGAAACTGCAAAATTCTAGGAATTCTAAAAGAATGCCAGCAGAATTTATGAGAAGAACACCAAGAAATGTAAGTCTTCCAGACTCGATAATAAATCTTCCTAGACACAGATTTACGAGCCTGTAACATAGTATTAATTACTGAGTCAGAGAAACATCTATGACTAAGAATCAAGCGTTCAATTTCCATACCTTCAAATTTAATGATTTGAGATCCTGATGGAAAAATGGGCCTTGAGATAGAAGGTGTGGTCTTAATGGAAGAGACCAAGGTTGACAACTGGCCATCCGAATGAGATCCGCATACCAAAACCTGTGAGGCCATGCTGGAGCCACCAGCAGTACAAACGAACGTTCCATTAGAATTTTGGAAATCACTCTTGGAAGAAGATCTAGAGGCGGAAAGATATAGGCAGGATAATTCCAAGGAAGCGACAACGCGTCCACTGCCTCCGCCTGAGGATCCCTGGATCTGGACAGATACCTGGGAAGTTTCTTGTTTAGATGAGAGGCCATCAGATCTATTTCTGGAAGTCCCCAAATTTGAACAATCTGAAGAAATACCTCTGGGTGAAGAGACCATTCGCCCGGATGTAACGTTTGGCAACTGAGATAATCCGCTTCCCAATTGTCTACACCTGGGATGTGAACCGCAGAGATTAGACAGGAGCTGGATTCCGCCCATACAAGTATCCGAGATACTTCTTTCATAGCCTGAGGACTGTGAGTCCCACCTTGATGATTGACATATGCCACGGTTGTGACATTGTCTGTCTGAAAACAAATAAACGATTCTCTCTTCAGAAGAGGCCAGAACTGAAGAGCTCTGAAAATCGCACGGAGTTCCAAAATGTTGATTGGTAATCTCGCCTCCTGAGATTCCCAAACCCCCTGCGCTGTCAGAGATCCCCATACAGCTCCCCAACCTGTCAGACTCGCATCTGTTGAGATCACAGTCCAGGTTGGACGAACAAAAGAAGCCCCTTGAACTAAACAATGGTGATCTATCCACCACGTCAGAGAGTGTTGTACATTGGGATTTAAGGATATTAATTGTGATATCTTTGTATAATCCCTGCACCACTGGTTCAGCATACAAAGCTGAAGAGGTCGCATGTGAAAACGAGCAAAAGGGATTGCGTCCGATGCAGCAGTCATGAGACCTAGAATTTCCATGCACAAAGCTACCGAAGGGAATGATTGAGACTGAAGGTTTCGACAGGCTGAAACCAATTTCAGACGTCTCTTTTCTGTTAGAGACAAGGTCATGGACACTGAATCTATTTGAAAACCCAAAAAGGTTACCTTTGTCTGAGGAATCAAGGAACTCTTTGGTAAATTGATCCTCCAACCATGTCTTTGAAGAAACGACACAAGTTGATTCGTATGAGATTCTGCAGAATGTGGAGACTGAGCAAGTACCAAGATATCGTCCAAATAAGGAAATACCGCAATACCCTGTTCTCTGATTACAGAGAGAAGGGCACCGAGAACCTTTGAAAAGATCCTTGGAGCTGTTGCTAGGCCAAACGGAAGGGCCACAAACTGGTAATGCTTGTCTAGAAAAGAGAATCTCAGAAACTGATAATAAGCTGGATGAATTGGAATATGAAGGTATGCATCCTGTAAATCTATTGTGGACATATAATGCCCTTGCTGAACAAAAGGCAGAATAGTCCTTATAGTCACCATTTTGAATGTTGGAATCCTTACATAACGATTCAATATTTTTAGATCCAGAACTGGTCTGAAGGAATTCTCCTTCTTTGGTACAATGAATAGATTTGAGTAAAACCCCAGACCCCGTTCCAGAACTGGAACTGGCACAATTACCCCAGCCAACTCTAGATCTGAAACACATTTCAGAAACGCCTGAGCCTTCACTGGGTTTATTGGAATGCGAGAGAGAAAAAATCTTCTCGCGGGTGGCCTTACCTTGAAACCTATTCTGTACCCTTGTGAAACAATGTTCTGAATCCAAAGACTGTGAATCGAATTGATCCAAATATCTTTGAAAAATCGTAACCTGCCCCCTACCAGCTGTGCTGGAATGAGGGCCGCACCTTCATGTGGACTTGGCTTGGGAGCTGGCTTTGACTTTCTAAAAGGCTTGGATTTATTCCAGACTGGAGAAGGCTTCCAAACGGAAACCATTCCCTTAGGGGAAGGGTCAGGCTTTTGTTCCTTATTTTGACGAAAGGAACGAAAACGATTAGCAGCCCTGTATTTACCTTTAGATTTTTTGTCCTGAGGCAAAAAGGTTCCTTTCCCCCCAGTAACAGTTGAAATAATAGAATCCAACTGAGAACCAAACAATTTATTACCTTGGAAAGAAAGAGAAAGCAAAGTTGACTTAGAAGTCATATCTGCATTCCAAGTTTTAAGCGATAAAGCTCTTCTAGCTAAAATAGCTAAAGACATATACCTGACATCAATTCTAATGATATCAAAGATGGCATCACAAATAAAGTTATTAGCATGTTGAAGAAGTTTAACAATGCTATGAGTATTATGGTCTGACACTTGTTGCGCTAAAGCCTCCAACCAACATCAGCCAAAGAAATAGCAGGTCTAAGAAGATTACCTGAACATAAATAAGCTCTCCTTAGAAAGGATTCAAGTTTCCTATCTAAAGGATCCTTAAATGAAGTACTATCTACCGTAGGAATAGTAGTACGTTTAGCAAGAGTAGAGATAGCCCCATCAACCTTAGGGATTTTGTCCCAAAACTCTAATCTATCAGATGGCACAGGGTATAGTTTCTTAAACCTTTGAGAAGGAGTAAATGAAGTACCCAGATTATTCCATTCCCTAGAAATTACTTCAGAAATAGCATCAGGGACAGGAAAAACTTCTGGAATAACTATATGAGGTTTGAAAACCGAATTTAAACGCTTAGTAGATTTAGTATCAAGAGGACTAGACTCCTCCATCTCTAATGCGATTAACACTTCTTTAAGTAAAGAACGAATAAATTCCATCTTAAATAAATATGAAGATTTATCAGTGTCAATATCTGAGATAGAATCTTCTGAACCAGATAGAACCTCATCAGAAACAGACAAGTCAGAATGATGACGGTCACTTAAAAATTCATCTGAAATATAAGTTTTAAAAGACCTTTTACGTTTACTGGAAGGAGGAATAACAGACAGAGCCTTCCTAATAGATTTAGAAACAAATTCTTTTACATTAACAGGAACATCCTGAGCATTAGATGTTGAAGGAACAACAACAGGTAATGGATTATTACTAATGGAAATACTATCTGCATTAGCAAGCTTATCATGACATTCATCACAAACTACAGCCGGAGGAACAGTTACCACAAGTTTAACACAAATGCACTTAACTTTGGTAGAACCAGCATCAGGCAGCATCTTTCCAGAAGTAGATTCTGATCCAGGGTCAAGTTGAGACATCTTGCAATATGTAATAGAAAAAACAACATATAAAGCAAAATTATCAAATTCCTTAAATGACAGTTTCAGGAATGGGAAAAAATGCCAATGAACAAGCCTCTAGCAACCAGAAGCAATGAAAAATGCGACTGAAATAATGTGAAAAAAAGGTGGAGACAAGAATGACGCCCACATTTTTTGGCGCCAAAAATGACGCCCACATTATTGGCGCTAAGTACAACGCCTATATATTTTTTGGCGCCAAGAATGACGCCACATCCGGTGACGCCGACAAAAATGACGCCCACATTTTTGGCGCAAAAAAACGTCTGAGCACAAAAAAACTCAAAAAAATGACGCAACCACGAACAACTTCCGGCGTCAATTAGGGCGCCGGAAATGACAAAATTTTTGCGCCAAAAATGACGCAATAAATTGAAGCATTTTCAGCCCCCGCGAGCCTAACAGCCCACAGGGAAAAAAGTCAATTGAAAAATTTTTAAGGTAAGAAAAAAATAATCCTTCATATGCATTATCCCAATAATGAAACTGACTGTCTGAAATAAGGAATACTGATTACCCTGAATCATGGCAAATATAAGTTTAAACACATATTTAGAACTTTAAAAATAAAGTGCCCAACCATAGCTTTAGAGTGTCAAATAAAATAAGACTTACTTACCCCAAGACACTCATCTACATATAGTAGATAGCCAAACCAGTACTGAAACGAGAATCAGTAGAGGTAATGGTATACTTAGAGTATATCGTCGATCTGAAAAGGGAGGTAGGAGAAGAAATCTCTACGACCGATAACAGAGAACCTATGAAATACATCCCGTAGAAGGAGACCATGGTATTCAAATAGGCAATACTCTCTTCACATCCCTCTGACATTCACTGCACTCTGAGAGGAAAACCGGGCTCCAGCCTGCTGCGAAGCGCATATCAACGAAGAATCTAGCACAAACTTACTTCACCACCTCCACGGGAGGCAAAGTTTGTAAAACTGAATTGTGGGTGTGGTGAGGGGTGTATTTATAGGCATTTAAGGTTTGGGAAACTTTGCCCCTCCTGGTAGGAATGTATATCCCATACGTCACTAGCTCATGGACTCTTGCTAATTACATGAAAGAAACTGCTACTGTGCAGGCTGTATATCTGCACTGCATCACCTTATGGCTAAGCACAACTCAGACTCATACTGGAGGAAAGAGCAGCGGTGAGATGATAAATATATAATGCACATTTCATTGCTCAAATATTATAAGGAATGCTTCTTTTAGGATGGGAATATATATATATAATTTCCTCTGCATTTCTACACATCTTACAAATTTTTCTTTAACCCCTTAAGGACCGGGCATTTCAGACTAAGACTTCCCCAAAAGACCAGAGCATTTTTAGCATTTTTGACATCATTACATTTAAACAGAAATAAAGCCTTGTTTTTTTTTTGTTTTTTTTTTATTTACCTATCAAAACTATATTTTTTTTAATTGTGTTGATCTAGGCCCATTTTGGTATATTTCATGCCACCATTTCACCGCCAAATGCAATAAAATAAATAAAAAAAAAGTTAAATTTTTCACAAACTTTAGGTTTCTCACTGAAATTATTTACAGTTTGTGCAATCATGGCACAAATGAATGTAAAAACTTCTCTGGGATTTTTGTTCAGAAATAGCAGACATATATGGCTTTGCAGTTACTTTATGGTATTTAGAAGGCCGCTAATTGCAACTGTGCACCACACTTATATTTCCCAGCAGGGAATGAAGAAACAATTGGGAGCTTGAAAAACAGAATTTATGCTTACATGATAAATTACTTTCTCTTACGGTGTATCCAGTCCACGGATTCATCCTTACTTGTGGGATATTCTCATTCCCTATAGGAAGTGGCAAAGAGAGCACACAGCAGAGCTGTCCATATAGCTCTCCCTCAGGCTCCGCCCCCCCAGTCATTCGACCGACGGTTAGGAGAAAAAGGAGAAACCATAGGGTGCAGTGGTGACTGTAGTTTTAAACGAAAACAATTTTATCCTGACTTAAATGCCAGGGAGGGCCGTGGACTGGATACACCGTAAGAGAAAGTAATTTATCAGGTAAGCATAAATTCTGTTGTCTCTTACAAGGTGTATCCAGTCCACGGATTCATCCTTACTTGTGGGATACCAATAACAAAGCTTTAGGACACGGATGAAGGGCGGGAACAAGTCAGGTAACCTAAACGGAAGGCACCACTGCTTGCAAAACCTCTCTCCCAAAAATAGCCTCCGAAGAAGCAAAAGTATCGAATTTGTAAAATTTGGCAAAAGTATGCAGTGAAGACCAAGTCGTTGCCTTACAAATCTGTTCAACAGAAGCCTCATTCTTGAAAGCCCATGTGGAAGCCACAGCTCTGGTGGAATGAGCTGTAATTCGTTCAGGAGGCTGCTGTCCAGCAGTCTCATAAGCCAATCGGATGATGCTTTTCAGCCAGAAGGAAAGGGAGGCAGCAGTCGCTTTCTGACCTCTCCTCTTACCAGAATAGACAACAAACAAGGATGATGTTTGTCTGAAATATTTAGTTGCTTTTAAATAGAATTTTAAAGCACGAACCACATCAAGATTGTGTAATAGTCGTTCCTTCTTAAAAACTGGATTAGGACATAGAGAAGGAACAATGATTTCCTGGTTAATATTCTTATAAGAAACAACTTTCGGAAGAAAACCAGGTTTGGTACGCAAAACAACCTTATCTGCATGGAACACCAGATAGGGTGAATTACACTGCAAAGCAGACAATTCTGAAACTCTTCGAGCAGAAGAAATAGCTAGCAAAAACCAAAACCTTCCAAGATAATAACTTAATATCTATGGAATGTAAAGGTTCAAACGGAACCCCTTGAAGAACTGAAAGAACTAAATTAAGACTCCATGGAGGAGCCACAGGTTTATAGACAGGCTTAATTCTGACTAAAGCCTGTGCAAACGCTTGAACGTCAGGTACTTCTGCCAGACGCTTGTGTAACAGGATAGACAGAGCAGATATCTGTCCCTTTAAGGAACTAGCTGACAAACCTTTCTCCAATCCTTCTTGGAGAAAAGACAATATCCTGGGAATCCTAATCTTACTCCACGAGTAACCCTTGGATTCACACCAACAAAGATATTTCCGCCATATCTTATGGTAAATCTTCCTGGTGACAGGCTTTCTAGCCTGGATCAGAGTATCTATAACCGATTCAGAGAACCCACGCTTAAATAGAATTAAGCGTTCAATCTCCAAGCAGTCAGTTGCAGAGAAACTAGATTTGGATGCTTGAATGGACCCTGAATTAGAAGATCCTGCCTCGATGGCAGTGTCCAAGGTGGAAAAGATGACATGTCCACTAGGTCTGCATACCAAGTCCTGCGTGGCCACGCAGGCGCTATCAGAATTACCGAAGCCTTCTCCTGTTTGATTCTGGCTACCAGCCGAGGGAGAAGGGGAAACGGTGGAAAGACATAAGCCAGATTGAAGGACCAAGGCGCTACTAGAGCATCTATCAGTGCCGCCTTGGGGTCCCTGGACCTGGATCCGTAAAGAGGAAGTTTGGTGTTCTGACGGGACGCCATCAGATCCAATTCTGGAATGCCCCATAGCTGGGTCAGCTGAGCAAAAACCTCCGGGTGGAGTTCCCACTCCCCCGGGTGAAAAGTCTGACGACTTAGAAAATCCGCCTCCCAGTTGTCTACTCCTGGGATGTGAATTGCAGATAGGTGGCAGGAGTGATCCTCCGCCCATTTGATGATCTTTGTTACTTCCTTCATCGCTAGGGAGCTCTTTGTTCCTCCCTGATGATTGATGTACGCTACAGTCGTGATGTTGTCCGACTGAAATCTGATGAATTTGGCCGCCGCTAGCTGAGGCCATGCCTGGAGCGTGTTGAATATCGCTCTCAGTTCCAAAATGTTTATCGGGAGAAGAGACTCTTCCAGAGACCATAAGCCCTGAGCTTTCAGGGAGCCCCAGACCGCGCCCCAGCCTAACAGACTTGCGTCGGTCGTTACAATGATCCACTCCGGTCTGCGGAAGCACATTCCCTGAGACAGGTGATCCTGAGACAACCACCAGAGAAGAGAATCTCTGGTTTTCTGGTCCAGTTGGATTTGAGGAGACAAATCTGCATAATCCCCATTCAACTGTTTGAGCATGCACAGTTGCAGTGGTCTGAGATGAATTTGGGCAAAAGGGACCACGTCCATTGCAGCAACCATTAATCCGATTACCTCCATGCACTGAGCTACAGAAGGCCGAGGAATGGAATGAAGAACTCGGCAAGTAGTTAAAAGCTTTAACTTCCTGACCTCCGTCAGAAATATTTTCATTTCTACCGAGTCTATTAGTGTTCCCAGGAAGGGAACCCTTGTGAGCGGGGACAGAGAACTTTTTTCGATGTTCACCTTCCACCCGTGAGAACTTAGAAAGGCCAGAACAATGTCCGTATGAGCCTTGGCTCTGTGAAAAGACGACGCCTGTATTAAGATGTCGTCTAGGTAAGGTGCTACTGCAATGCCCCGCGGTCTCAGTACCGCTAGGATGGACCCTAGCACCTTTGTAAAAATTCTGGGAGCAGTGGCTAACCCGAAAGGAAGGGCAACGAACTGGTAATGCTTGTCCAGAAAGGCGAACCTTAGGAACTGATGGTGATCTTTGTGGATAGGAATATGTAGGTACGCATCCTTTAGATCCACGGTAGTCATATATTGACCTTCCTGGATCATCGGCAAAATTGTCCGAATGGTTTCCATTTTGAATGATGGAACTCTGAGGAATTTGTTTAGAATTTTTAGATCCAGGATTGGCCTGAAAGTTTCTTCCTTTTTGGGAACTACAAACAGGTTTGAGTAAAAACCCAGTCCTTGTTCTGCAATTGGAACTGGATATATCACTCCGATCTTTAGTAGATCTAATACACAGCGTAAGAACGCCTGTTTCTTTGTCTGGTCTGAAGACAAACGAGAAATGTGGAACCTTCCCCTTGGAGGAGAGTCCTTGAATTCTAGAAGATATCCCTGAGCAACGATTTCTAATGCCCAGGGATCTGGGACATCTCTTGCCCAAGCCTGAGCAAAGAGAGAGAGTCTGCCCCCTACCAGATCCGGTCCCGGATCGGGGGCCACCCCTTCATGCTGTCTTAGTAGCATCCGCAGGCTTCTTGGCATGTTTACCTTTGTTCCAGCCCTGCAAGGGTTTCCAGGTTGCTTTGGGCTGTGAAGCGTTACCCTCTTGCTTTGCGTTTGCAGAGGTTGAAGCAGGGCCGCTCCTGAAGTTGCGAAAGGAGCGAAAATTAGCCTTGTTTTTGGCCTTAAACGGTCTATCTTGTGGGAGGGCATGGCCCTTTCCCCCAGTGATATCCGAAATAATTTCTTTCAACTCGGGGCCGAAAAGGGTCTTCCCCTTGAAAGGAATATTTAGTAATTTTGTTTTGGACGACACGTCAACCGACCATGATTTGAGCCAAAGTGCTCTCCGCGCCATAATGGCAAAACCAGAATTTTTCGCCGCTAACTTAGCTAATTGTAAATCGGCATCTGTGATAAAAGAATTAGCCAGCTTTAGTGCATGAATTCTATCCATGACTTCGTCATATGAAGTCTCCCTCTGGAGCGACTCCTCCAGCGCCTCAAACCAAAAAGCCGCTGCAGTAGTTACAGGAATAATGCAGGCAATCGGTTGAAGAAGGAAACCTTGTTGAACAAATATTTTCTTTAGTAAACCTTCTAATTTTTTATCCATAGGATCTTTGAAAGCACAACTGTCTTCTATTGGTATGGTTGTGCGCTTGGCTAGTGTTGAAACTGCTCCCTCTACCTTAGGGACCGTCTGCCACGCGTCCCGCCTGGGGTCAGTTATGGGGAACATTTTCTTAAAGATAGGGGGGGGAACAAAAGGTACACCTGGTCTCTCCCACTCCCTAGTTACAATATCCGCTACCCTCTTCGGGATCGGAAACGCATCAGTGTATACAGGGACTTCTAGAAACTTGTCCATTTTACACAATTTTTCGGGGACCACCATGGGATCGCAATCATCCAGCGTAGCTAAAACCTCCTTAAGCAGTACGCGGAGGTGTTCCAGCTTAAATTTAAACGCTAAGGAATCTGATTCTGCCCGCTGAGAAACCTTTCCTGTGTCAGAAATTTCTCCCTCGGACAGCTCATCCCTCACTGCCACTTCAGAGTGTTGTGAGGGTACAACGGATAAATCATCCAAATATTCTGATTGCTCATCCTTTCCTTGGGGATTAGTTTTGATCGAAAATAAGCCTCTATGAAGTCCTCAAGTAATCTTTGGACCCTCCACGTGAAGCTGCATGAAGCTGTCTGCAATAACAACTGCGCAATTGAGGCGTGAAATTTAGGCCCCCTCCCTCTCCACTCTGGAGTTGTGGGGCCTTCACAAGCCTAAATAGGTGTCTAAATATATGCCATGTGGAATAAACCCCATAAAACGTTCCAAATGTAATAAAAACTTGTAAAAAGATCAGATTTTTGTTATAAAATAATCGATTGCCCCTTAACAGTGTCCACCAGTGTTTTGAGCCCTTTTAAATAAGCCTTCCTTCTATACTAAGTCTCAGAATATGGCTTACCTTCCCCACATGGGGATTCTTGTCAGTCTTCTAGCATTACTAAGTCTTGACTAGAAAAAAATGACTGAACATACCTTATAGCAGTTAAGCCTGCAAACTGTTCCCCCCAACTGAAGTTTTCTGGTACTCCCCAGTCCTGTGTGGGAACAGCAATGGATTTTAGTTACAACATGCTAAAATCGTTTTCCTCTCAGCAGAAATCTTCATCACTTTCTGCCACAGAGTAAATAGTACAAACTGGCACTATTTTAAAAATAACAAACTCTTGATTGAAGAAATAAAAACTACAAATCTAACACCACATTCACTTTACCCTCCTGTGGAGATGCTACTTGTTAGAGCGGCAAAGAGAATGACTGGGGGGGCGGAGCCTGAGGGGGAGCTATAAGGACAGCTCTGCTGTGTGCTCTCTTTGCCACTTCCTGTAGGGAATGAGAATATCCCACATGTAAGAATGAATCCGTGGACTGGATACACCTTGTAAGAGAAAAGAAAATTTAAGCTTACCTGATAAATTTGTGTTTTTTTTTATAGACATGATGAGTCCACGGATCATCATCCTTACTTGTGGAATATTCACCTCCTGGTCAGCAGGAGGAGGCAAAGAGCATCACAGCAGAGCTGTTAAATACTCCTCCCTTCCCTCCCACTCCAGTCACTCGACCAAAGTTAGGAAGAGAAAGGAAAAGCCAAGGTGCAGAGGTGTCTGAAGTTTACAAAAAATAACAACCTGTCTTAAAAGAACAGGGCGGGCCATGGACTCATCGTGTCTAAAAAGAAACAAATTTATCAGGTAAGCATAAATTATTTCTTTTTAAAGACACGATGAGTCCACAGATCATCATCCTTACTTGTGGGATACAATACCAAAGCTAGAGTAAACGGATGATAAGGGAGGGACAAGACAGGGAACAAACAGAAGGCACCACTGCTTGAAGAACCTTTCTCCCAAAAGCAGCCTCAGACGAGGCAAAAGTATCAAATTTAGAAAGTGTGGAGAGAAGACCAAGTTGCAGCCTTGCAAATCTGTTCTACAGAAGCTTCATTTTTGAATGCCCATGAGGAAGCAACAGCCCTAGTGGAATGAGCCGTAACCCTTTCAGGAGGCTGCTGTCCAGCAGTCTCATATGCAAAATGGATGATACTGTTCAGCCAAAAAGAAAGAGAGGTAGCCGTAGCTTTCTGACCCTTACGTTTTCCAGAGAAAATTTACAAACAGAGAGGAAGACTGACAAAAGTCCCTAGTCGCTTATAAGTAAAAATTTAAAGCACGGACTACGTCCAAATTGTGCAGAAGACGTTCCTTCTGAGAAGAAGGATTAGGACACAAGGAAGGAACAACAATCTCCTGATTAATGTTCCTGTCTGAAACAAACTTAGGAAGAAACCCTAGTTTAGTACATAAAACTACCTTATCAGAATGGAAAATAAGGTAAGGAGAATTGTATTGCAACGCCGAAAACTCAGACACCCTTCCAGCTGAAGAAATAGCAACAAGAAATAAAACTTTCCAAGATAACAACTTAATATCTAAGGAATGCATAGGCTCAAACGGAGCCCCTTGAAGAACTTTAAGAACTAAATTCAGACTCCATGGAGGAGTTACGGGTTTGAACACAGGCCTTATCCTAACCAAGGCCTGACAAAAAGATTGTACATCTGGAACATCTGCCAGATGCTTGTGTAACAAAATAGATAAGGAAGAGATCTGACCCTTTAGGGAACTTGTCGATAAACCCTTCTCCAAACCCTCTTGGAGAAAAGACAAAATTCTGGGAATCCTAACTACTCCATGAGTAGCCTTTGGACTCACACCAATAGAGATATTTACGCCATATCTTATGGTAAATCTTTCTAGTTACAGGCTTACGCACCTGAATCAAGGTCTCTATGACCGAATCAGAAAAACCCCGCTTGGATAGGATTAAGCGTTCAATCTCCAAGCAGTCAGCTTCAGAGAAACTAGATTTGGGTGAAGGAAGGGCCCTTGAATTAAAGATCCTTCCTCAACGGAAGTCTCCAAGGTGGCAGAGATGACATGTCCACCAGATCTGCATGCCAAATCCTGCGAGGCCAAGCAAGAGCAATGAGGATCACCGATGCCCTCTCCTGGTTGATTCGAGCAATGACCTGAGGCAGAAGCGCAAACGGGGGAAACAGGTATGCTAGGCTGAAGGACCAAGGAACTGCCAGAGCATCTATCAGTTCCGCCTGGGAAAACCTGGACCTCAACCCGTATCTCGGGAGCTTGGCATTCTGACGAGATGCCATGAGATCTAACTCCGGCCGACCCCATTTGAGAATCAGGTTGGAGAACACTTCCGGATGAAGTTCCCACTCTCCGTTATGAAAAGTCTGTCTGATCAGAAATTCCGCTTCCCAGTTGTCCACCCCTGGGATGTGAATCGCTGACATATGGCAAGAATGGGCCTCCGCCCACCGGATTATCTCGGCTACCTCGGTCATCGCTAAGGAACTCCTCGTTCCTCCCTGATGATTAATGTAAGCCACTGTCATTATGTTGTCCGACTGGAATCTGATGAACTGGGCCAAAGCCAACAGAGGCCAGGCCAGAAGAGCATTGAAGATCGCTCTTAGTTCCAGGATGTTTATAGGCAGATCAGACTCTGTCTGAGTCCATACTCCCTGAGCCTTTAGGGAACCCCAGACAGCTCCCCACCCTAGAAGGCTGGCGTCTGTTGTCACAATCACCCAGGGCGGTCTGCGAAAGCAGGTTCCCTTGGATAGATGATCCGGAGACAACCACCATTGAAGAGAGTCCCTCATCTCCTGTCCCAGGGTTATTCGAGGAGACAAGTCTGCATAGTATCCATTCCACTGCCTGAGCATGTCTAACTGCAGAGGCCTGAGGTGGAACCGAGCAAACGGGATGATGTCCATTACCGCCACCATCAGTCCGATTACCTCCATGCACTGAGCCACTGACGGCCGAGGAGTGGACTGAAGGGCTCAACAGGTATCCAGAATCTTTGATTTCCTGACCTCTGTCAGAAAAAATCTCATGGATACAGAATCGATTAGAGTTCCCAAGAAGGTCACCCTTGTCTTCGGGATTAAAGAAATCTTTTCCAGATTTACCTTCCACCCGGATAGCACAAGGATAGCACAATGTCGGTATGAGATCTTGCTTGTTGACAAGATGGCGCTGGGATTAGAATATCGTCCAGATAAGGTGCCACCACAATGCCCCGCGGTCTTAGAACCGCCAGCAGATACCCCAGAACCTTTGTGAAAATTCTGGGTGCCGTGGCCAGGCCGAAAGGAAGAGCCACAAACAAAGTGTCTGTCCAGAAAGGCAAACCTCAGGAACCTGTGATGATCTCTGTGGATAGGAACATGTAGATATGCATCCTTTAAATCAACTGTCATAAATTGACCCTCCTGGATCAATGGAAGAATTGTACGAATAGTTTCCATCTTGAATGACGGAACTCTGAGAAACTTGTTTAGAGGTCTAAGATAGGTCTGAAGGTTCCCTCCTTTTTGGGAACCACAAACAGGTTTGAATAAAAAGCCAACCCCTGTTCCTGTACTGGAACGGGAACAATCACTCCCAAGGAGGAGAGGTCTCTTACACAGTGTAAGAACGCCTCTTCCTTTATCTGGTTTGCAGATAATCTTGAAAGAATAAACCTTCCTCTGGGAGGAAAATTTTTGAACTCCAGTTTGTATCCCTGAGACACTTTCTACTGCCCAGGGATCCTGAATGTCCCGAACCCAAGCCTGAACGAAGAAGTAAAGTCTGCCCCCTACCAGATCCGGTCCCGGATCAGGGGCATGCCCTTCATGCTGTTTTGGAGTCAGCAGCAGGCTTTTTGGATTGTTTACCCTTGTTCCAAGACTGGTTGGGTCTCTAAGTAGGCTTAGATTGTGAATAGTTCCCCTCCTGTTTAGGAGGAGGAAGAGAAAGAATTTCCCTTGAAATTTCGAAAGGAACAAAAATTACTTTGTCGTCCTTTTTTGTTTACTTCTCTTATCCTGAGGAAGGAGATGTCCCTTACCTCCCGTGATATCAAGAGATAATTTCCTTCAGGTGAATGGAGATATATAAAACAGCGCTTGGACTTAAAACACTTTTGCCTCTCTCTGTAAACCCCCTTCCTGGTCAACGAATTTTAAAGATAATTTGTAATAGAGAGTGGCGCTAGTAAAAGCTAAAAAGTGTTAAAAACTAGGAGACCAAATAAATTAATTATCTACTGAATACGCTTTAATTGTATATACTTGAGCTAAACTTTAACTAATTTACATAGAAAAATAAATATAAATATGTATATACCACTGTTTATGATTGGATAGACTAAAGTAAATCAAATCCTGAAATAATTGTTATTTGGATATTGGATAGAAATATAAATTGAGGATTGATAGATATACTCTATTCACATAATTTTCAAAAGGAATTTAATTACAATCACAGGTTTTTTTAAAATACAGTCATAAAATGAAAATATAAAATTGATAGCTATATATCTATACAGATAACATATTTCAGAAGTAAATCACAGGATAAAAATCAAATGTTAATGAGAGAGCCCAGATAAATGTTTGGTCTTTTCTGGTATAATATCAAAGTCCACAAATGTTATAAAAGAGTGTGGTCTGTATACTGAAACAGCAAACTTGTTATATTGTTGAAAAAATAACTCTTAGCAACAGAATTGTTTCAATCAGTTCATAGAATACCAAAGTTCAATTGATATAGTAGCAAAGTTCCCAAATAGATGTGAAAAATCAGGTCTGTTTAGCAGAGCGGCAATCTTGTTAATATGTTTTTGCAGTGAATATGAATAGTTTCTACGCGTTTCACCCGCGTTCCGGGCTTTTTCAAGATCGTAGCGTAGAAACTGTGACAAAAAGTTGTATTGCAAGGAATCCCTTTGCTAACCCAGACTGTGGAACACACTCCAAGAAAAGGTTCACTATTGTACTGGTCGGAGCTGAAAGAAATTTGTTGCCTGTCTGTCGCCTGCGTACAAGGAGTACTAAGTGCAGGAATACCAACGGACTTCACATAGATCTACACCTGCGTACACCTGCGTACTAAGAGCAGGTAAAGAAGCCATCGGTTTATAGGAGAACTTGCGCAAGTTGAAGAAAACCGAATTATTGCACCGCTACGTTTACCGAGGCTTAAGAGACTGGTAAACCTTGAGATTCCAACCGCACTCAATAAGAGGTAAGACCACCCACAAAGCGGGGTTAACGCATGAAGGAGGTAAGACCACCTACATAGCGGGTCAGATACACCTCAAAAAGTGCTATTCATATTCACTGCAAAAACATATTAGCAAGATTGCCGCTCTGCTAAACAGACCTGATTTTTCACATCTATTTGGGAACTTTGCTACTATATCAATTGAACTTTGGTATTCTATGAACTGATTGAAACAATTCTGTTGCTAAGAGTTATTTTTTCAACAATATAACAAGTTTGCTGTTTCAGTATACAGACCACACTCTTTTATAACATTTGTGGACTTTGATATTATACCAGAAAAGACCAAACATTTATCTGGGCTCTCTCATTAACATTTGATTTTTATCCTGTGATTTACTTCTGAAATATTTTATCTGTATAGATATATAGCTATCAATTTTATATTTTCATTTTATGACTGTATTTTAAAAAAACCTGTGATTGTAATTAAATTCCTTTTGAAATTATGTGAATAGAGTATATCTATCAATCCTCAATTTATATTTTTATCCAATATCCAAATAACAATTATTTCAGGATCTGATTTACTTTAGTCTATCCAATCATAAACAGTGGTATATACATATTTATATTTATATTTATTTTTCTATGTAAATTAGTTAAAGTTTAGCTCAAGTATATACAATTAAAGCGTATTCAGTAGATAATTAATTTATTTGGTCTCCTAGTTTTTAACACTTTTTAGCTTTTACTAGCACCATTCTCTATTACAAATTATCTTGATAATTTCCTTCAGGCCAGGTCCAAACAAGGTCTTCGCCTTGTAAGGAATTGCTAGAAGTTTAGACTTGGATGACATGTCCGCAGACCAAGGTTTCAACCATAAGGCTCTGCGGGCTAGGATAGAGAACCCTGAACTCTTAGCTGCCAATTTAGTAATATGCAGAGAAGCATCTGAAATAAAAGCATTGGCTTACTTCAGAGCTTTAATCCTATCTTGGATCTCCTCTAAAGAAGTCTCAGTCTTGAGAGACTCAGACAGAGCATCAAACCAATAAGCTGCTGCACTAGTGACAGTAGCAATGCACACAGCTGGCTGCAATAGCAGACCCTGGTTAACATAAATTTTCATATGTAGACCCTCCAACTTCTTGTCCATGAGGATCTTTAAAAGCACAACTATCCTCAATGGGAATAGTAGTTTAAAAGGTGGAAATAGCCCCTTCCACCTTAGGGACCGTCTGCCAAGTTTCCCTGACAGCAACGGCTATAGGGAACATCTTTTTGAAAATGGGAGACGGAGAGAAGGGAATACCTGGTCTCTCCCATTCCTTGGAAACAATCCCTGAAGCTCGCTTTGGCACCGGAAAAACGTCTGAGTAAGAGGGAACTTCAAAATATCTATCCAATTTACTCGACTTTGCAGGAGCGATGACTACTGTAGAATCACAGTCGTCTAAAGTAACCAAAACCTCCCTGAGTAACAGGCGGAGGTTTTCTAGTTTAAACCTGAAAGATACAACCTCTGAATCAGTCAAAGGTAATGAACTTTCTGAATCTGAAATTTCACCTTCTGATAGAACCTCAATATCCTCCATCTCAGTTCCCTGAGAGGGTACATCCGAGATTGCCACCATAGCATCAGAAACCTCACTGACAACATGGTTGTCTTTCCTCTTATGCTTGTCTTGAAGCAAAGGAAAAACAGACAACGCATCAGAAATTGTGGAAGCGCAGCTATGTCCTTTAAGGTAACTCCAGCAGGCACTAGAGCAGAAGTACAAGGCACTGATTGTGCGGGCGTTAAAGATTGGGACACGCTTGGGGAGAAATCTGCAGCATACTCTGACTCTCGTTATTAGACTCCTGAGAAGCATCTGCCTTTGAGAAATTTTGTTCATGAAAAATGTTATCCCTATAACTTAAAGCCCTCTCAATACATGAGGGACAGAAAGGGATTGGTGGTTCCACATTTGCATCCAAACCCATGGAGCAAGTAACATTTTCCACAGCTCCTAAGTCCATATTGAGCACAATAAGAAAAAAACAATGTAATATTTTATTTTTTTATATATATAAGACGTTACTGTCTCTCTACATTTTTACAAGAAAACAAACTTTTTCTACTACTTGGGAAATGTGTGCTCAAAAAAAGGACAAATTTACAATCAAATTGATCAATATCAACAAATTTGTTGACAGAAAATATAGGCCGTTACTGTGTCTTTAAATGTTAAAAACTAACTTTTTTTCCTGCAATAACTAACAACGTGTCCCAAGCTAAACAGAAACAAATTTCAAACACACCTACACCTCAGCAACTCTGCTGAGGTGCCTACCTGCAAAACCGGACTGAACTCTCTCAAGATTCAACCCTCCTTTGGAGCTGGAACGATCCGGGTGTGTAAGAGCTGACGAATGCTATAACCGCCTGCTTAACTAGGCAGTGAACCATGCGGTTTTAGCCACAAAGTGCCGGCGTCTTCCCCTACTTGGGAAATGTGTGTTCATGCAGACTATGGCAGTTACGTCTGAGGATTGTGCAGTAAACATAGAAAGCGCACAAAGCACTAGCCCCGCCCCTCGTGGGCGTCATAAATAAACTTAACCCGATCGGCTTAAGAAGTAAAATAAACCGATAGGGAAAAAAACAGTAATAAAAAATGAGCTCCCCAGCCCCAGTACTCATTGCTGTCCTACAATACCCTCTACTAAAAAGAGAGATAAATGTCCCCACCACACAAGGATCTCAATATCTGAGCCTTATGTAATATAAACCAGGTTAAAGTGCCCATTGCTTCTGAGATTCTGTTTTACCAGAATAAAAACAAAGTTAGCACTTACCTTGGTATTCTGCCCGGCAGCAGGGCAGCTCAGCAGGTTTAGGAAGTCCTCTCCCTCCCATAGCCCTGTGGAAAATAATAAGCCTGAGTTAATTATGATTAGGCTGTCAGGAGAAGGGCAGCATCAATGTATAGGAGGCGCAGTGAGAATTATGTCCCACCAGTTCCTATTGCTCTAAAGCCACCAAAAGCTCTACTGAAGAGACTGATATGGACTACGGCTACACCCTAGAACACAGCAGCACAATCTTGCACTATTTTAAAAATAATAAACTCTTGATTGAAGAATCTTTTCTAACACCTCACTTTACCTCTTCCTATCACTAATGTAGGCAAAGAGAATGACTGGAGTGGGAAGGAAGGGATGAGCTATTTAACAGCTCTGCTGTGGAGCTCTTTGCCTCCTCCTGCTGACCAGGAGGTGAATATTCCACAAGTAAGGATGATGATACGTGGACTCATCGTGTCTTTAAAAAGAAATTACCCTTAGATTTCTTAACTTGGGGCAGAAAAAAACTTTCCGCTATTACTTTCCCCTAGTAATAGAGGAGATAATATAATCCAATAGAAAATCTTTAAGAAATTACTATCCTAAACTAATAAGATAGTAATCTAAATTTAAACATCATGAACCTTTTCTAGTAACAATGGCTGAAAACAAAGAATATCAGTTAAAATGACATAAAATATAGCATCATAAATTAAATGATTAGCATGTTGAAGTAAAAGAACAATGCTTAGACAAATCAAGATCTGATAACTAAACTGTCCAACCAAAAAAGCTGACATAGCAGCAACATTTGCCATATAAATGGCAGGTTAAAAAACATGGCCAATATATAAATATGCTTCTCTTAAGATAGGAAACAAACTTCCTATTTAAAAGATCCTTAAAAACATAATTTATGCTTACCTGATAAATTTCTTTCTTTCCGGATATGGTGAGTCCACGGAATCATCAATTTACTAGTGGGAATATCACTCCTGGCCAGCAGGAGGAGGCAAAGAGCACTACAGCAAAGCTGCTATATATGTCACTTCCCTTACCCATAACCTCCAGTCATTCAGCTGAAGGAAAAATGGAAAAAGAAGATAACACAAAAGAGTAGAGGTGCCTGAGGTTTTAGAAAAAATAACTGTCTTAAATAAAGGGTGGGCCGTGGACTCACCATATTCGGAAATAAATAAATTTATCAGGTAAGCATAAATTATGTTTTATTTCCTAAGATATGGTGAGTCCACAGAATAATCCATTACTAGTGGGAATCAATACCCAAGCTAGAGAAAGGGATGTTCAAAAGTTTAGATTTTGATGACACATCAGCAGACCAGGACTTAAGCCATAACGCCCTGCGTGCTAAAATGGCAAAACCTGAATTCTTTGCCGCTAATTTAGCCAGTTGGAAAGCGGCATCTGTAATGAAAGAATTAGCCAACTTAAGGGCCTTAATTCTATCCATAATATACTCTAATGGAGTCTCCATCTGAAGAGCCTCTTCTAGAGCCTCGAACCAGAAAGCAGCTGCAGTAGTTACAGGAACAAAGCACGCAATAGGTTGGAGAAAACCTTGATGAACAAAATTTTCTTTAGGAGACCCTCTAATTTTTTATCCATAGGATCTTTGAAAGCACAACTGTCTTCGATAGGTATAGTTGTACGCTTAGCGAGAGTAGAAATAGCTCCCTCCACCTTAGGAACCGTCTGCCACAAGACCCGCATGGTGTCAGATATGGGAAACATTTTCTTAAAAACAGAAGGGGGAGAGAACGGTATACCTGGTCTATCCCACTCCTTAGTAACAATATTCGCAATCCTCTTAGGGACTGGAAAAACATCAGTGTAAACAGGAACCTCTAAGTATTTGTCCATTTTACACAATTTCTCTGGGACCACTATAGGGTCAAAATCATCCAGAGTCGCTAATACCTCCCTGAGCAACAAGCGGAGGTGTTCAAGCTTAAATTTAAAGGCCGTCATATCAGAATCTGTCTGAGGGAGCATCTTTCCTGAATCAGAAATCTCTCACTCAGATAGCAAATCCCTTACCCCTAACTTCAGAACATTGTGAAGGTATATCGGATACGGCTACTAAAGCGTCAGAATGCTCAGCATTTGTTCTTAACCCAGAGCTGTCACGCTTTCCTTGTAAACCAGGCAGTTTAGATAAAACCTCTGTGAGGGTTGTATTCATAACTGTGGCCATGTCTTGTAAAGTAAATGAAGTCGACACACTAGAGGTACATGGCGTCACTTGTGCGGGCGTTACTGTTTGTAACACTTGGGGAGAGCTAGATGGCAAACCCTCATTTCCTTCTGTCTGAGAATCATATATTGCTATATTTTTAAGTGCTATAATATGCTCTTTATAATTTATAGACATATCAGTGCAAGTGGGACACATTCTAAGAGGGGGTTCCACAATGGCTTCTAAACACATTGAACAAGGATTTTCATTGGTGTCAGACATGTTAAACAGGCTAGTAATGAAACAAGCAAGCTTGGAAAACACTTTATTCAAAGTAAATAATACTTAGAAAAAAAACGGTACTGTGCCTTTAAGAGAAAAAAAGATGCACAAACTCTGCAAAACAGTGTAAAAAAAGCAGTAAACTTTACAAAATTTTTACAGTAGAATCATAAAGCCTTAGTAAGTTTGCACAGCCAGACAAATAAACGATTAACCCCTTAATGTAAAAACCGGATTGACAAAACGTCAAAAACCGGTATAAAAGCGTTCAGCACCTTGCCACAGCTCTGCTGTGGCGCCTACCTGCCCTTTAGGATAGATTTGTGGGGAAAAAACTTCTTTTAGGCCCTCAAACACAGCAGGACCCTCTGGAGAAGCAGCTGGATGTCTTCAGAGTAAAAGAAACTGCGCAACTGAGGCGCGAAAATAGGCCCCTCCCACCTCACTCGATGTTAGTGGGGCCTAAAAGAAACACACCAAAGTGTTTCTAAACTAGCCATGTGGGTTAATAACCCTTAAATAAACCACAATGACCCCTTAAAGTCCCTCAAAAAACATTAAGTTTTCAATAAAAAAACGTTTTTCCTATAAGTGTAACCAGTAACAACTGAGCCCTTTATGCAAGCTGGGATTCCATACTAAGTGTCTGAATATAGCTTACCCTTCCCTCATGGGGATATTGCCAGCCTTTTCTAGAATTATCACAGTCTGTCTAGAAAAAAATTGACTGAACATACCTCAATGCAGCTTAGCATGCAAACCGTTCCCCCAACTGAAGTCTTCCTGTACTCCTCAGCCTTTGTGAGAACAGCAGTGGATCTTAGTTACAAAGTGCTAAGATCATCATCCTCATTGTAGAAATCTTCATCCCTTTTCTGCCAGAGAGTGAATAGTACACACCGGTACCATTTAAAATAAACTTTTGCTTGAGAAAATAAAAACTAACATTTTTGTCACCACACTCACTTTACCCTTCCTAGTACTTAGAGTAGGCAAAGAGAATGACTGGGGGGTGGAGCTAAGGGAGGAGCTATATAGACAGCTCTGCTGTGGGTGGTCTCTTTGCCACTTCCTGTAAGGAAGGAGAATATCCCCACAAGTATGGATGAATCCGTGGACTCGATACATCTTGCAAGAGAAATATGAAGAACAGCCCTATTTTCTATTGAGTCAGTAGAATGCAAATGCCCCATTTTTCTCTAAGGGGATTACTGGGATACTCCTTCCCCAATATTTTTTTTAGAATTATTATGACAAAAAAAAAAAAGTATCGGTAATTGGTATCGGTGAGTATTTGAAAAAAGTATCAGTACTTGTACTCGGTCTTAAAAAAATGGTATCGGTGCAACCCTAATTTATGGTAAGTTTGGATATGATTTTATGACAGATTAAATGTAGCCTTTATTGCAAAATAAACACCATATCCAGTTGTTTCACTGGACCTTCTATTAAAGGGACACTAAACGCAATTTTTTTTTCTTTCATGATTCAGATAGAGCATGCAATTTTAAGCAACTTTCTTATTTACTCCTATTATCAATTTTTCTTCGTTCTCTTGTTATCTTCATCTAAAAAGTAGGAATGTAAAACTTACGAGACGGCCCATTTTAAGTTTAGCACCCTGGATAGCGCTTGCTTATTGGTGGCTACATTTAAGCTACCAATAAGCAAACCTAACCCAGGTTTTCAACCAAAAATGGGCCGGCTCCTAAGCTTTACATTCCTGCTTTTAGAATAAGGATAACAAGAGAACAAAGAAAAAATGATAATAGGAGTAAAAAAGAAAGTTGATTAAAATTGCATGCTCTATCTGAATCATGAAAGAAATGTGTATCCCTTTAACTATTAGTTTCGTAAACGATAACTCAATTTTAACTACAAATACTGCTTTATTTCATGAAGGGAATGTAGCCTAAACCCTGGGGCCCGATCCGATATGCAGCGTCGCCCGCAAAAGCCGGCGACGCCAAATTTTGCGCGGGTTTGGTATCACATATACGACGTAACATAGAAGTTACACTCGTATATTTCTGCCTTCGGCCGTAGTTTTTGGCCCATAGACAGGTATACCAAACTCGCGCAGTTTGGTATCCAATATACAGCGTAAGGACTTATGTGGCGAAAATGGAGAAATCTTACTCCATTTTCACCTCGCCACAAATTGCAGGCGTAGTAAGCCTTACGCTGAGTATTGGAGCCCCGTAACTCCCTAAACTACCTGCAAAATAAAACCTAACGCATGCGCAATGTCTATCTACCTGTCAACCGCAATCCCCTGCTGCAATCCCTAATAAAGTGCTTAACCCCTAAACCACCGCTCCTGGACCCTGCCGCCACCTACATTAAATGTCTAACCCCCTAATGTGATCCCCCTACACTGCCGCCACCTACATTAAAATTATTAACCCCTAATGTAATTTCCCTACACCGCCGCCACCTATATTAAAATTATTACCCCCTAATGTGAGCCCCCTACCCCCGCCGCCACCTATATTAAATATATTAACCCCTAATCTAATCCCCCTACACCGCCGCCACCTATATTAAATGTATTAACCCCTAATCTAATCCCCCTACACCGCCGCCAGCTATAATAAATGTATTACCCCCTAAACTACTAAAATGTCCCTACCCTAAACTAAATTACAAATAGCCCTGAAAAGGGCCTTTTGCAGGGCATTGCCCCAAAGTAATCAGCTCTATTACCAGCCCTTAATGTGAGCCACCTACCCCGCCACCACCTATTTTAACTACATTACCCCCTAATGTGAGCCCCCTACACCGCCGCCACCTATATTAAATATATTAACCCCTAATCTAATCCACCTACACTGCCGCCACCTATATTAAATATATTAACCCCTAATCTAATCCCCCTACAACGGCGCCACCTATATTAAATATATTAACCCCTAATCGAATCCCCCTACACCGCCGCCACCTATATTAACTATATTAACCCTAATTATATTATGGTTAATATAGTTATATTATATATATTATTAATATAGTTAATAATTAATATAGTTATTATATTATATATATTAACTATATTAACCCTATCTAACCCTAACATCCCTAACTTAATTATTATTGCAATAAATCTAAATAATATTAATATTAACTAAAATATTCCTATTTAAAACTAAATACTTACCTATAAAATAAACCCTAAGATAGCTACAATATAATTAATAATTACATTGTAGCTATTTTAGGGTTTATATTTATTTTACAGGTAACTTGGTATTTATTTTAACTAGGTACAATAGCTATTAAATAGTTAATAACTATTTAATAGCTACCTAGTTAAAATAATTACCAATTTACCAGTAAAATAAATCCTAACCAAAGTTACAAATACAACTACACTATCAATGAATTAATTAAATAAACTACAATTATCTAAACTAGAATATAATTAAATACACTAAACTAAATTACAAAAACCCCCCACTAAATTACAAAAAATAAAAAAAGATTACAAGAATTTTAAACTAATTACACCTAATCTAAGCCCCCTAATAAAATAACAAAGCCCCCCAAAATAAAAAAAATTTCCCTACCCTAAACTAAATTACAAAAAGTAATCAGCTCTATTACCAGCCCTTAAAATGGCCTTTTGCGGGGCATTGCCCCAAAGTAATCAGCTCTATTACCAGCCCTTAATGTGAGCCCCCTACCCCGCCGCCACCTATTTTAACTACATTACCCCCTAATGTGAGCCCCCTACACCGCCGCCACCTATATTAAATATATTAACCCCTAATCTAATCCCCCTACACTGCCGCCACCTATATTAAATATATTAACCCCTAATCTAATCCCCCTACACCGGCGCTACCTATATTAACCCTAATTATATTATGGTTAATATAGTTAATATAGTTATATTATATATATTATTAATATAGTTAATAATTAATCTAGTTATTATATTATATATATTAACTATATTAACCCTATCTAACCCTAACACCCCTAACTTAACTATTATTGCAATAAATCTAAATAATATTAATATTAACTAAAATATTCTTATTTAAAACTAAATACTTACCTGTAAAATAAACCCTAAGATAGCTACACAATAATTAATAATTACATTGTAGCTATTTTAAGGTTTATATTTATTTTACAGGTAACTTGGTATTTATTTTAACTAGGTACAATAGCTATTAAATAGTTAACTATTTAATAGTTACCTAGTTAAAATAATTACCAATTTACCAGTAAAATAAATCCTAACCTAAGTTACAAATACACCTACACTATCAATGAATTAAATAAACTACATTTATCTAAACTAAAATATAATTAAATACACTAAACTAAATTACAAAAAAACCCACTAAATTACAAAAAATAAAAAAAAGATTACAAGAATTTTAAACTAATTACACCTAATCTAAGCCCCCTAATAAAATAACAAAGCCCCCAAAATTAAAAAATGTCCCTACCCTAAACTAAATTACAAAAAGTAATCAGCTCTATTAGCAGCCCTTAAAAGGGCCTTTTGTGGGGCATTGCGACAAAGTAATCAGCTTTTTTACCTGTGAAAAAAAAGAACACCCCCCCCATTACAACCCACCACCCACACACCCCTACTCTAAAACCCACCCTATCCCCCTTAAAAAAAAACAAGTCTAACCCCCCAAGTGGTCCTTACCTGTCCTGAAGACCGGCGGAGAAGGTCCTGTTCCAGGCGGCGACCTCTTCTTCTTCCAGGAACCAGCCGGCGCAGAGCGGAAGAGTTGAAGACCGATGACCGCGGAGCTGAAGACCGGCGATTCAGGAACTGAAGATCGGAGACATGGAGCGTGGAGTATCCTCTTCATACGATCGCCGACGTACACTGAATAGGAATTCAAGGTACGCGATTAAAAATGGCGTCCCTTGAATTCCTATTGGCTGATTTGAGCCTTCAAATTCAAATCAGCCAATCGGATGAGAGCTACTGTAATTCTATTGGCTGATTTGAATAGCCAATAGAATAAGAGCTACTGTAATTCTATTGGCTAATTAGAATAGCCAATAGAATTACAGTAGCTCTTATTCTATTGGCTAATCAAATCAGCCAATAGAATTAAAGTAGCTCTCATCCGATTGGCTGATTTGAATTTGAAGGCTCAAATCAGCCAATAGGAATTCAAGGGACGCCATTTTTAATGGACAGGTAAGCACCACTTGGTGGTTAGACTTAGGATTTTTTAAGGGGAGATAGGGTGGGTTTTAGAGTAGGGGTGTGTGGGTGGTGGGTTGTAATGGGGGGGTTGTACTTTTATTTCACAGGTAAAAGAGCTGATTACTTTGGGGCAATGCCCCACAAAAGGCCCTTTTAAGGGCTGGTAATAGAGCTGATTACTTTTTGTAATTTAGTTTAGGGTAGGGACATTTTTTAATTTTGGGGGGCTTTGTTATTTTATTAGGGGGCTTAGATTAGGTGTAATTAGCTTAAAATTCTTGTAATCTTTTTTTATTTTTTGTAATTTAGTGTTTGTTTTTGTAATTTAGTTTAGTGTATTTAATTATATTTTAGTTTAGATAATTGTAGTTTATTTAATTAATTTATTGATAGTGTAGGTGTATTTTTAACTTAGGTTAGGATTTATTTTACAGGTAAATTGGTAATTATTTTAACTAGGTAGCTATTAAATAGTTATTAACTATTTAATAGCTATTGTACCTAGTTAAAATAAATACCAAGTTACCTGTAAAATAAAAATAAAACCTAAAATAGCTACAATGTAATTATTAATTATATTGTAGCTATCCTAGGCCTAGATTTGGAGTTCGGCGGTAAAAGGGCTGTTAACGCTCCGCGGGCTTTTTTCTGGCCGCACCATAAAATTAACTCTGGTATCGAGAGTTCAAACAAATGCTGCGTTAGGCTCCAAAAAAGGAGCGTAGAGCATTTTTACCGCAAATGCAACTCTCGATACCAGAGTTGCTTACGGACGCGGCCTCAAAAACGTGCTCGTGCACGATTCCCCCATAGGAAACAATGGGGCTGTTTGAGCTGAAAAAAAACCTAACACCTGCAAAAAAAGCAGCGTTCAGCTCCTAACGCAGCCCCATTGTTTCCTATGGGGAAAACACTTCCTACGTCTGCACCTAACACTCTAACATGTACCCCGAGTCTAAACACCCCTAACCTTACACTTATTAACCCCTAATCTGCCGCCCCCCGCTATCGCTGACCCCTGCATATTTTTTTTAAACCCCTAATCTGCCGCTCCGTAAACCGCCGCCACCTACGTTATCCCTATGTACCCCTAATCTGCTACCCCTAACACCGCCGACCCCTATATTATATTTATTAAACCCCTAATCTGCCCCCCTCAACGTCGCCGACACCTGCCTACACTTATTAACCCCTAATCTGCCGAGCGGACCTGAGCGCTACTATAATAAAGTTATTAACCCCTAATCCGCCTCACTAACCCTATCATAAATAGTAATAACCCCTAATCTGCCCTCCCTAACATCGCCGACACCTAACTTCAATTATTAACCCCTAATCTGCCGACCGGAGCTCACCGCTATTCTAATAAATGTATTAACCCCTAAAGCTAAGTCTAACCCTAACACTAACACCCCCCTAAGTTAAATATAATTTAAATCTAACGAAATAAATTAACTCTTATTAAATAAATGATTCCTATTTAAAGCTAAATACTTACCTGTAAAATAAATCCTAATATAGCTACAATATAAATTATAATTATATTATAGCTATTTTAGGATTAATATTTATTTTACAGGCAACTTTGTAATTATTTTAACCAGGTACAATAGCTATTAAATAGTTAAGAACTATTTAATAGTTACCTAGTTAAAATAATAACAAATTTACCTGTAAAATAAATCCTAACCTAAGTTATAATTAAACCTAACACTACCCTATCAATAAAATAATTAAATAAACTACCTACAATTAACCTAACACTACACTATCAATAAATTAATTAAACACAATTCCTACAAATAAATACAATTAAATAAACTAGCTAAAGTACAAAAAATAAAAAAGAACTAAGTTACAGAAAATAAAAAAATATTTACAAACATAAGAAAAATATTACAACAATTTTAAACTAATTACACCTACTCTAAGCCCCCTAATAAAATAACAAAGCCCCCCAAAATAAAAAAATTCCCTACCCTATTCTAAATTAAAAAAGTTACAAGCTCTTTTACCTTACCAGCCCTGAACAGGGCCCTTTGCGGGGCATGCCCCAAGAATTTCAGCTCTTTTGCCTGTAAAAAAAAACATACAATACCCCCCCCCCAACATTACAACCCACCACCCACATACCCCTAATCTAACCCAAAACCCCCTTAAAGAAACCTAACACTAAGCCCCTGAAGATCTTCCTACCTTGTCTTCACCATACCAGGTTCACCGATCCGTCCTGGCTCCAACATCTTCATCCAACCCAAGCGGGGGTTGGCGATCCATAATCCGGTCCAGAAGAGGCTCCAAAGTCTTCCTCCTATCCGGCAAGAAGAGGACATCCGGACCGGCAAACATCTTCTCCAAGCGGCATCTTCGATCTTCTTCCATCCGGAGCGAAGCGGCAGGATCCTGAAGACATCCAGCGCAGAACATCCATCCGGACCGACGACTGAACGACGAATGACTGTTCCTTTAAGGGACGTCATCCAAGATGGCGTCCCTCGAATTCCGATTGGCTGATAGGATTCTATCAGCCAATCGGAATTAAGGTAGGAATTTTCTGATTGGCTGATGGAATCAGCCAATCAGAATCTAGTTCAATCCGATTGGCCGATCCAATCAGCCAATCAGATTGAGCTCGCATTCTATTGGCTGATCGGAACAGCCAATAGAATGCGAGCTCAATCTGATTGGCTGATTGGATCAGCCAATCGGATTGAACTTGATTCTGATTGGCTGATTCCATCAGCCAATCAGAAAATTCCTACCTTAATTCCGATTGGCTGATAGAATCCTATCAGCCAATCGGAATTCGAGGGACGCCATCTTGGATGACGTCCCTTAAAGGAACAGTCATTCGTCGTTCAGTCGTCGGTCCGGATGGATGTTCCGCGCTGGATGTCTTCAGGATCCTGCCGCTTCGCTCCGGATGGAAGAAGATCGAAGATGCCGCTTGGAGAAGATGTTTGCCGGTCCGGATGTCCTCTTCTTGCCGGATAGGAGGAAGACTTTGGAGCCTCTTCTGGACCGGATTATGGATCGCCAACCCCCGCTTGGGTTGGATGAAGATGTTGGAGCCAGGACGGATCGGTGAACCTGGTATGGTGAAGACAAGGGTAGGAAGATCTTCAGGGGCTTAGTGTTAGGTTTTCTTTAAGGGGGTTTGGGGTTAGATTAGGGGTATGTGGGTGGTGGGTTGTAATGTTGGGGGGGGGGTATTGTATGTTTTTTTTTACAGGCAAAAGAGCTGAAATTCTTGGGGCATGCCCCGCCAAAGGGCCCTGTTCAGGGCTGTAAGGTAAGGTAAAAGAGCTTGTAACTTTTTTAATTTAGAATAGGGTAGGGAATTTTTTATTTTGGGGGGGCTTTGTTATTTTATTAGGGGGCTTAGAGTAGGTGTAATTAGTTTAAAATTGTTGTAATATTTTTCTTATGTTTGTAAATATTTTTTTATTTTCTGTAACTTAGTTCTTTTTTATTTTTTGTACTTTAGCAAGTTTATTTAATTGTATTTATTTGTAGGAATTGTGTTTAATTAATTTATTGATAGTGTAGTGTTAGGTTAATTGTAGGTAATTGTAGGTAGTTTATTTAATTATTTTATTGATAGGGTAGTGTTTAGGTTTAATTATAACTTAGGTTAGGATTTATTTTACAGGTAAATTTGTTATTATTTTAACTAGGTAACTATTAAATAGTTCTTAACTATTTAATAGCTATTGTACCTGGTTAAAATAATTACAAAGTTGCCTGTAAAATAAATATTAATCCTAAAATAGCTATAATATAATTATAATTTATATTGTAGCTATATTAGGATTTATTTTACAGGTAAGTATTTAGCTTTAAATAGGAATAATTTATTTAATAAGAGTTAATTTATTTCGTTAGATTTAAATTATATTTAACTTAGGGGGGTGTTAGTGTTAGGGTTAGACTTAGCTTTAGGGGTTAATACATTTATTAGAATAGCGGTGAGCTCCGGTCGTCAGATTAGGGGTTAATAATTGAAGTTAGGTGTCGGCGATGTTAGGGAGGGCAGATTAGGGGTTAATACTATTTATGATAGGGTTAGTGAGGCGGATTAGGGGTTAATACATTTATTATAGTAGCGCTCAGGTCCGCTCGGCAGATTAGGGGTTAATAAGTGTAGGCAGGTGTTGGCGACGTTGAGGGGGGCAGATTAGGGGTTAATAAATATAATATAGGGGTCGGCGATGTTAGGGACAGCAGATTAGGGGTACATAGGGATAACGTAGGTGGCGGCGATTTGCGGTCGGAAGATTAGGGGTTAATTATTTTAAGTAGCTGGCGGCGACGTTGTGGGGGGCAAGTTAGGGGTTAATAAATGTAATACAGGGGTCGGCGGGGTTAGGGGCAGTAGATTAGGGGTACATAAATATAACGTAGGTGGCGGTCGGCAGATTAGGGGTTAAAAATTTTAATCGAGTGGCGGCGGTGTGGGGGGAGCTCGGTTTAGGGGTACATAGGTAGTTTATGGGTGTTAGTGTACTTTAGGGTACAGTAGTTAAGAGCTGTATGAACTGGCGTTAGCCAGAAAGCTCTTAACTCCTGCTATTTTCAGGCGGCTGGAATCTTGTCGTTAGAGCTCTAACGCTCACTTCGGAAACGACTCTAAATACCGGCGTTAGAAAGATCCCATTGAAAAGATAGGCTACGCAAATGGCGTAGGGGGATCTGCGGTATGGAAAAGTCGCGGCTGAAAAGTGAGAGTTAGACCCTTTAATCACTGACTCCAAATACCAGCGGGCGGCCAAAACCAGCGTTAGGAGCCTCTAACGCTGGTTTTGACGGCTACCGCCGAACTCCAAATCTAGGCCCTAGAGTTTAATTTATAGGTAAGTATTTAGTTTTAAATAGGAATATTTTAGTTAATAATATTAATATTATTTAGATTTATTGCAATAATAATTAAGTTAGGGGTGTTAGGGTTAGATAGGGTTAATATAGTTAATATATATAATATAATAACTATATTAATTATTAACTATATTAATAATATATATAATATAATAACTACATTAACCCTAATATAATTAGGGTTAATATAGTTAATATAGGTGGCGGCGGTGTAGGGGGATTAGATTAGGGGTTAATATATTTAATATAGGTGGCGGCGGTGTAGGGGGGTCAGATTACAGGTAAAAGAGCTGATTACTTTAGGGCAATGGCCCGCAAAAGGCCCTTTTAAGGGCTGGTAATAGAGCTGATTACTTTGGGACAATGCCCCGCAAAAGGCCTTTTTCAGGTCTATTTGTAATTTAGTTTAGGGTAGGGACATTTTAGTATTTTAGGGGGTAATACATTTATTATAGTTGGCGGCGGTGTAGGGGGATTATATTAGGGGTTAATCATTTTAATATAGGTGGTGGCGGGGTAGGGGGATTAGATTAGGGGGTAATGTAGTTAAAATAGGTGGCGGCGGGGTAGGGGGATCATATTAGGGGGTAATATAGTTAATGTAGGTGGCGGCGGGGTAGGGGGCTCACATTTGGGGGTAATATAGTTAAAATAGGTGGCGGCGGGGTAGGGGGCTCACATTAGGGGGTAATATAGTTAAAATAGGTGGCGGCGGGGTAGGGGGCTCACATTAGGGGGGTAATATAGTTAAAATAGGTAGCGGCGGTGTAGTGGGATCATATTAGGGGGTAATATAGTTAATGTAGCTGGCGGCGGTGTCCGGGAGCGGCGGTTTAGGGGTTAATATATTTATTGTTAGGAGTGAGAGGGGGGATTGCGGATAGAGGGGTATAGAGCTGATTACTTTGGGACAATGCCCTGCAAAAGGCCCTTTTCAGGGCTATTTGTAATTTAGTTTAGGGTAGGGACATTTTAGTATTTTAGGGGGTAATACATTTATTATAGGTGGCGGCGGCGTAGGGGGATTATATTAGGGGTTAATCATTTTAATATAGGTGGCGGCGGGGTAGGGGGATTAGATTAGGGGTTAATATAGTTAAAATAGGTGGCGGCGGTGTAGGGGGATCATATTAGGGGGTAATATAGTTAATGTAGGTGGCGGCGGGGTAGGGGGCTCACATTAGGGGGTAATATAATTAAAATAGGTGGCGGCGGTGTAGGGGGCTCACATTAGGGGGTAATATAGTTAAAATAGGTGGCGGCGGTATAGGGGGCTCACATTAGGGGGTAATGTAGTTAAAATAGGTGGCGGCGGTGCAGGGGGATCATATTAGGGGGTAATATAGTTAATGTAGGTGGCCGCGGGGTAGGGGGCTCACATTAGGGGGTAATATAGTTAAAATAGGTGGCGGCGGTTTAGGGGGCACACAGGGGGTAATGTAGTTAAAATAGGTGGCGGCGGGGTAGGGGGCTCACATGAGGGGGTAATATAGTTAATGTAGCTGGCGGCCGGGTCCAGGAGCGGCGGTTTAGGGGTTAATATATTTATTGTTAGGAGTGAGAGGGGGGATTGCGGATAGAGGGGTATACGTGTCTATGTGTGCTATTTTTGGGAGGCGTGTTAGACAGTTATGGGATATTTTATACTTTAGTAAGTTTTTTTTATGCGGCGGCAGTTTCTAAAGTGCCGTAAGTCACTGGCGACTCCAGAAATTTGTACTTACGCAGAAATCTGGACGCTAGTTTGTTAGACTTATATGAGATAGCTCGCTGTGCGAGCTGAAACTACGGGCGGCGCAGGTTTCCACGATTGCGCTGAAACCTGCGCCGTATATCGGATCGCGCCCCAGGTTTCTCAGGACGACCTCAGTTATTGATTAGAAGACAACACTATTTTAAAAATGGTTTGCAAAACTTACTGCATGTGGAAGGAAACAAAACAGCATTTAGATATCTCTCAAGTTCAGAAATGATCTAATTAACTCCAATTAACAATATCCAGTTTGAAAGCTGCAACCTCCCCTTTTTAAACTACAGCAGCATTTTTCCCTACAGAATTTGCTTGCTGGAACTGCCAAGGTAGGTGTAATAGTTTTACACTAAAAGAAAAAGTGTTTTACTGTATAGACTACTTATCAGTCTTCTTCAAAGTATCTTCCCAACATGTTATATGGCTGTAAAGGCATACCAGGTTAAGAAAAAATAAAATCTATGTCACCAAGCGGAGTCCAAACTGGTATAATGAAGGGACTAATCTAGTACAAAACTCCTTGTGGAACAAAAAAATACATCATATAAGAATTAACATCATGAAGTGAGTGTCGGGGGATAGTCTCTATAAAGTATGCAACTGCAGGTTCTTTATGTGAGAAGGATACAAAGGTGCCATTAGACCTTAAACCCTTAGCTTGTGGTTTATGGAGAAGTGAGCATATCAATATAGTAGTATATTTTTAGAAGTCCACCACTTACCCACTATAAGCCTCTTATAAATGAACCCTTTTCAGCTTATCTAAAATTAAATATGAATTTCAGTATACAAGGAACATATGTACAAAATACACAGTTGTGGCTGTGCAATAGCTTTGTCCAAAGTTACACCAACATTATTAGCAGATTATCAATGGTACTAGACATGTTAACACACAAAATATAAGCACACATGATCTCAGCAGAGCAAATCGCTAATAGGCAGCCGGTGAGGTAGGAATATGTTAAAATAATTAAACTCAGGATGTCTACTTGGTATAGTTTGCTGGCTACTTCAATGAGTCTGACCTACTATAGGCTTCTTATATTTTAGCCTACTCCTAATCTTCAAATAAAATAAACACATGTTTCGAGGTGCTAGGAGTAAAAATGTATAAGGGACACATTTATAACCTTAACTACACTTCAGAGCCAGGCAGACTTTCCAAGAATACGTGAGCTGTTTAGATTGTAATCCTCCATAGCAGTAAGTCCAATAGTATGTATAAACCCTCACAATTAGTTGTTTAATGTGAGGAGAGTATAGACCTGATGGAATAGCAACTACTCTTCTTAAATACTTCCACTGGTATCTATAGTGTACTAGCTTGTCTGGTCTCTAATCTTAAAAATTAAGATATATGTTCTTGTGGCATGTTGCTATTAAACAAGAACTGACCTTTAAGCTGGTATGGAAGGATTGCACTATGGAAGCATAAATGTCCAAAATAAATAAGAGAATACCTCTAAAAAGTAATTGCGGTGACTAAAAGAAACGTGAAATTGTAATGGCTCTATCTGCTAAATCATTATGGCCATCTAGTGGTCAAAATGTGAATTACCCTGATATGTGAAAAACTAAGGTAATATTACCATTACGTAAATGGGAGAGAAAAATAGTTATATGAATAGGTCAATATCGAATAAGATAAGCTGAAGAGCACTTAGATAAACTTATAGACCCGTTGACACATCTAGTAGTTGCTAATATTATGATCTCCTATGCATTGTCATATTGTGATACTGCAAGTATAAAACACTTTCAAACTCTTGCTACGGTTCCAGCCACTAGCTGAAATGCAAGAGTGCACAGGAAAAAATTCAAAATGGAGATTAGGGAACAGAGCAGTGGTATATGAGCAGATCACCTTAAGGGATAAAACATAACATAGAAAAAGAGTGCAAAGATATTTTTAAATGAAACTCTCAATCAGCAACTTTAGTCTAGATCTGCCCTGCAGCAAAACTGCTCCTCACACAGACTCCCAAATGAAACCAGCAGACCCAGTGCTAAAAGATGTAGTTGTGCATAATAAAGTGTAGTGCTATTGCATAGTCAGTCGTTCCAGGCTAACACCGAGGATAGTGCCTTATCGTTGACATCTCACAAAACTCAGGAACATCATCCGTCATATAGAGGTGGATTTCAAAGAGTCCGATCAATAGGCAGAGTACATATTCACAACTTCGCTAATGCAACAGTCTCAAACTGCTAATGTGAAACAGTCTGATTTGTGCAGGATCTTCTATCCAGTGCTGGCACTAATCTGGAATCTGACACGGCTTGCAGTATACAGTTTTGCTGGCACTACAGAATCGCAGATGCCCATTGACTGTAATCGGTTCAGTATAACTTTGTGTCAGAGATGTAATGAACAAGGGGAGTACTTTTGGCTAGGATAGTTCTGTCAGTTTGGATGTCAACCCAGCCAGGTATGTCAAACGCTTTTTTTTTTTTTTTTTATTATCGGCCTATTCCAGAATGAACCAACTGAAAAAGGTACAGTTCACATCTGATTGTCATCTTCGCTACGGCATTGCTGCCGGTCAGTGGGTTGCCATTAAACTGAGCAACCTCTCCTTGCAGCTCTAACCAATTCCTCTGCTGCTAGGGGAAACCTTTTGTTCAAGGCACTTGGGTGTGTTCAATGCTGCTTGCGTGAGAAGTAAATGAATTGTATTGTGAGAGCCAAACTTGTAGAGTCCATCACCTTCTACCGCAAACAGCTCAGCTTTCGACATCAGCATGTCCATACAGGATGACATAACTTAAGGTTTGCTTTCTGGCTAAAGACTCGTCTCCTCTTAACACAGCCAATCGGCTCAGTGCTGATGTTTTCCCCAACTCCACTTCCAGGGATGAGTTGGTCTCTATATAGGAAGAGTAAGAGAGCATAAATTCAATGAAGGAAAATATGCAATCTAAAATCTATGGCGCCAAAAAATTTACTTAATATAAACTATATGACTGAGCAAGTTACTAATAGAGAAAAAAAATGGGGTAAAAATAATATACGGTATAAATAATATGTAATTTGTAATTATGATACAGTATACTATGATATAAAATAATAATAATAAAAAAAAGGGGTATAAAGATACTATTATCCTCACAAGCAATATGTGTTCTTTAAAAAATTGATATTAAAATTCATATAAAAGATCAATTTAATAAGATATATAATCCGGAAACAGCCCCAGAGCAATTCATAAAACACACATTAAAAACCTTTCATATAGAACACATTAAAAACCTTTCATAACACACACATTTCATAAAGAACACATTTCATAGGCAACACATTAAAAACCTTTTGTAGGGCAATACAATTTATAAACAAAAATCAGAATCACAATACAAAAATCAACATGCAAATATCAAAATGCAAACAACAAAAATCCGGCCCTCACAAGGAGATACTCCTTTAAATAAATTAAAGTGTAGTAAGCAGAAGGATTCAAATGCACAGTCTATGTGCTGTTTATAAGCAGAGTGTCTATCAAATAAAAAGTCTTTTGAGTTTAAAGACTTCAATTTTCCACGGCATAAAAGCAAACTTCCTGTTGAGTAAAAGAGAGACAAGAGATCCTTGTCACAAGCAAAATCAAATCCAAATATAAGGTTTTATTGTTACTTACACCGGAGGGTGTCAAGAATCTCCCACAATCTGAAGACAGCGTCCCAGGCTCTGTAAGCTATTTTCCTTTTCGCAGCTCTGAGATGTAACAACGCTGCAAGACCGCCAGTCCCTTCCTTGAAAGTTACCGGAACCGGCAAAATCGCTGACGCTTCTCAGCGTCTATTGTTTAAACAGCTGAAATATAGGTACGGGTCCTCAGAGGGACCAAAAAAGAGCAATGCATTTCGGCTATTACGCCTTTGTCAAGCTCATATCTGGCAGTGGAATCTTACGCCTAATATAGGGGGATTATAAATTGATAATTCAATGTGTTAAAATAAACTTGTGGATTTTATTACTGTTGGAATCTAGCAATGCTCATTTTATAATATATAAATTATTATATATAAATCAATTATGATATATAAATTTTTGATATATACATTTTTAAATTTATTAGGAATTGGGTATTGATATAGGCATAAGATTAAAACCGCTTACAATCTAATCTGGGGAAAACCTGGTCCCCATTGCTGTCCTGCAGTTCTGTATATAAAATTCATCATTATAGCTAAAATAATTTATAAGTTAAGATAAAATTAATACCGTCCATTTAAAAAGATTTTTGTAATGGTTTCATGGTATCATCATTGTCTAGAAAATATTGTACCGCTTCTAAGCCATCTTTATGGGAGATACAAGTGTAAAGTGAAGTTACATTGCACGTTACTCTCCCATTCTTTATTCTCTAATAGTTTTAACACCTCGGTTTTAAATAATGAAATATCTTTAGAAAGATTATTCATGAAGTGTATATTTGTATATCTTTCTAATATTTTTATTCAATATTTTTATTTAATTTAATACCTTTACTATATTATTCATCAATTGTATCAATTATATTCTTATAGGGTTTATTATATTAGTTTTTTTTAATATGAAGGTATTACAAACCATATACAGCTATACTTTTTATGTTTTCTATAGATGATGTTGTACACAAAGCTGATATATACATATGAATAAGGAATGTGCATCTTTTTGTGTGATTTATATGTATATCAGATTAGATTGTAAGCGGTTTTAATCTTATGCCTATATCAATACCCAATTCCTAATAAATTTAAAAATTTATATATCAAAAATTTATATATCAAAATTTATATATCATAATTGATTTATATATCATAATTTATATATCATAAAATAATGAGCATTGGTAGATTCCAACAGTAATAAAATCCACAAGTTTATTTTAACACATTGAATAATCAATTAATAATTCTATATAAGGCGTAAGATTCCACTGCCAGATATGAGCTTGACAAAGGCGTAATAGCCGAAACGTGTTCCTCTTTTTTGGTCCCTCTGAGGACCCGTACCTATATTTCAGCTGTTTAAACAATAGACGCTGAGAAGCGTTAGCGATTTTGCTGGTTCCGGTAACTTTCAAAGAAAGGACTGGCGGTCTTGCAGCGTTGTTACATCACTGAGCTGCGAGAAGGAAAATAGCTTACAGAGCCTGGGACGCTGTCTTCAGATTGTGGGAGATTCTTGACACCCTCCGGTGTAAGTAACAATAAACACCTTATATTTGGATTTGATTTTGCTTGTGACAAGGATCTCTTGTCTCTCTTTTACTCAACAGGAAGTTTGCTTTTGTGCCGTGGAAAATTGAAGTCTTTAAACTCAAAAGACTTTATTTGAAAGACTCTCTGCTTATAAACAGCACATAGACTGTGCATTTGAATCCTTGTGCTTACTACACTTTAATTTATTTAAAGGAGTATTTCCTTGTGAGGGACGGATTTTTGTTGTTTGCATTTTGATGTTTGCATGTTGATTTTTGTATTGTGATTCTGATTTTTGTTCATAAATTGTATTGCCCTGCAAAAGTTTTTTAATGTGTTGCCTATGAAATGTGTTCTTTATGAAATGTGTTTCTTATGAAAGGTTTTTAATGTGTTCTATATGAAAGGTTTTTAATGTGTGTTTTATAAATTGCTCTGGGGCTGTTTCCGGATTATATATCTTATTAAATTGATCTTTTATATGAATTTTAATATCCATTTGTTAAAGAACACATATTGCTTGTGAGGATAATAGTATCTTTATACCCCTTTTTTTATTATTATTTTATATCATAGTATACTGTATCATAATTACAAATTAAATATTATTTATACCGTATATTATTTTTACCCCATTTTTTTTCTCTATAATTAGTAACTTGCTCAGTCATATAGTTTATATTAAGTTAATTTTTTAGCGCCATAGATTTTAGATTGCATATTTTCCTTCATTGGATTTATGAAACAAAGAAGAAAGGGCGCCTCCTAGTGTAGCCAATTTAAATATAAATAGAATCAGATGTAGATTTTATACTCACATATAGTGAAGGCAAAGATAATGCCTAGGTAAGCAGTCTGGAAACTCAGCAGTGTCCCAGTTGACTGTGCACCAAATGCAAGGGCAGCTCCTCTTAAATGGTTTATGTAGCAATCTGTAAAAGTGGAAAGGTATACAGAGGGCGACTACTAGTGCAGATTAGTTAGTACAGTGTTTACCCACCAACTTATCCCTTCAGAGAGATACTCACACAGTGTGAAGCACACTATAGTGCTGATGAGACAAGCTGGGTATATTACAGTGGCCCAGCACACATACCACTCTGGCAAGCAATGGATAGATGTTCAAAAATAGAAGATAGGAGACTTCAGAAGTATATCAAAATATTTTATATAAAAATGGATAAATGAACAAATAAAAACAATCAGTAAAACACGTTACGCGTTTCTCAGAGCTGACCACTCTGTTTCCTCAGGCAAGTTTTATTGATTGTTTTTATTTGTTCATTTATCCATTTTTATATAAAATATTTTGATATACTTCTGAAGTCTCCTATCTTCTATTTTTGAACATCTATCCATTGCTTGCCAGAGTGGTATGTGCGCTGGGCCACTGTAATATACCCAGCTTGTCTCATCAGCACTATAGTGTGCTTCACACTGTGTGAGTATCTCTCTGAAGGGATAAGTTGGTGGGTAAACACTGTACTAACTAATCTGCACTAGGAGTCGCCCTCTGTATACCTTTCCACTTTCATTGGATTTATGCTCTCTTACTCTTCCTAAATTGTCTTTTAAGGTGTGTTTGGAGAAATCACCTGTATCTAGTTGGCATTATAAACTAACTCATTTGCAAGCGCAGATCTTTTTTCTCCTTTCTATGAGTTGGTCTCTATCCAGTTCAGAGGTGTCAGCCGATTGCGGTTGTGTGCATCTATAAAGTGTGGTGATAGGCATAGATCTCCGGATCTAAGTATTTCTCCACAGTGTCTCCTCTTTTGAAACCGGGCCGCCATCTTCCATAAGCCAAAGTAGTATGGGGCTGCTTAAGGGGGTCACAACCAGAGCTGTGTCAGTACGTGATGGTTGATAATCTTCAGGGATACTCTTAATATTAAGTAGTGGTAATTTCTCAGGTGGGTAGTGGGCCAGTAGTCTATTGTCTGATCCCTAGTTACTTGTTTAGGTTCCGCTGCAGGGACTTCTCTTTCACCCTCATATCTCCATGCTGCAGCCATTTGCCTCTTGAGCTGTATAAAAAGCTCAGCCAAAATATCCCAGATCTTCTCCAGTAGTAAAGCTGTGTCATTCTCCATTCTGATGTCTTAAAATAATATTTCCAGTTTAAAGTTTAGAAGAGTAGTAGTAGAGATTTGCAGTGTCTGTACATTGTATACCCGACTTACAAGATACCGGTGGGGGGGTGTTGCGTGCCTCTCAGTGAAGAGTCTGCCTTAGGCCTCAACGCTTTGGATCGGCTTACAGTGGTAGAATTTCCACGATGAGCATATTATTAGTTTCCGTTTGAATAGTGGGTTTCAAATATTCAAAGCTATAACTTAGATGATCTTTCAGTTCACCGATAATAGGCAGATTATCTGTAATCTACCTAGAGCAGCCGATATTACAACCATTCAAGGTGCTGCCCAGAGACACGCCCCCTGGGCTTTAATTTTAATTAACCTGTCAAAACTATATATATTTTTTGTAAAAGCTTCTCTGGGATCCCCTTTGTTCAGAAATAGACATACATGGCTTTGCCATTGGTTTTTGGTATTTAAAATGCTGCTAATTGCAGCTGCACACCACACTTCTATGATTCCCGGCAGTGAAGGGGTTAATTAGGTAGCTTGTAAGGTGTTGTGTAGAGAGTACCCTCCCACCTGGCACCTACCCCCCCCAACCCCCCCAGGATATGTGTGTATGCCACAGAAAAACAGTAAACTTTTACTAGAAGCATTTTTGCTAATGAAATTATATTGCAAAAATGCTTCTATTTCACATTTAAAGGCACAGTCTACACCAGAATTTTTATTGTTTAAAAAATGAAATTTGAAGTTTGTAAAGATGACCAAGTGGCAACCTTGCAAATCTGATCCACAGAAGCACCATTTTTTAAAGACCAGGTAGAAGAAATATCCCTCGTGGAGTGAGCCGTGATTTTCTCAGGAGGCTGCTGACCAGCAGTCTCATATGCCAAACGAATAATATTCCTCAACCAACAAGAAAGAGAAGTAGCCGTAACTTTCTGACCCTTACGCTTCCCAGAAAAGATAGCAAAGAGGAAAACTGGCGAAAATCCTTAGTCGCCTGTAAATAATATTTCAAAGCACGAACTACATCCAAGTTGTGCAACAAACGTTCCTTATGAGAAGGAGGATAATAAACAAAGAAGGAACAACAATTTTTTGATTAATATTTTTATCAGAAACAACCTTGGGAAGAAAACCAAGAGCAGTACGAAGTACTACCTTATCAGAATGAAAAATAAGAAAAGGAGACTCACATTGCAGAGCAGAAAGCTCCGAAACTCTTCGAGCCGAAGAGATAGCAACCAAAAACAAAACCTTCCAGGTTAACAACTAAATATCCAAAGAATGCATAGGCTCAAACGGAGCCTGTTGAACTCTCAGAACTAAATTAAGACTCCAAGGAGGAGTCGCAAACTTAAACATAGGCCGAATTCTCACCAAGGCCTGACAAAAAGACTGAACACCTGGCACATCCGCCAGGCATTTATGTAACAAAATAGATAAAACAGAAATTTGACCCTTTAGGGTACTAGCAGACAAACCTTTTTCCAGACCCTCCTGGAGAAAAGACAATTCTAGGAATCCTAACACTACTCCAAGAGTAGCCTTTGGATTCACACCAATACAGATATTTACGCCATATCTTGTAATAAATCTTTCTAGTCACAGGCTTACGCGCCTGAATCATAGTCTCAATAACGGACTCAGAAAAACCACGCTTAGATAGAATCAAGCGTTCAATCTCCAAGCAGTCAGCTTCAGAGAAACAAGATTTGGATGAAGGAAGGGACCCTGAAGTAGAAGGTCCTTCCTCAACGGAAGACTCCAAGGTGGATAGGATGACATCTCCACCAGATATGCATACCAGATCCTGCGAGGCCACAACGCTGCAATGAGAATTACCGATGCCCTCTCCTGTAGGATCCGAGCAATAACTTGAGGAAGAAGAGCAAATGGAGGAAACACGTATGCCAGACTGAACTTCCAAGGAACTGCTAGAGCATCTATTAGAACCGCTTGAGGATCCCTTGACCTCAAACCGTACTTTGGAAGCTTGGCATTGTGACGAGATGCCATATGATCCAACTCCGGTTGACCCCACCTGAGAATAAAACTGGAAAACACCTCCGGATGAAGCTCCCACTTACCCGGATGAAACGACTGCCTGTTCAAAAAATCCGCTTCCCAATTGTCCACCCCTGGAATGTGGATCGCAGACAGAAAACAATTGTGAGCCTCCGCCCACTGAATAATCCTGGCTACCTCCATCGCCAAGGAACTCCAAGTTCCTCCCTAATGATTGATGTAAGCCACAGACGTTATATTGTCCAACTGGAATATGATAAACTGGGTTGAAGCCAACTGAGGCCAGGCCAGAAGAGCATTGAAAATTGCTCTCAGCTCTAAGACATTTATAGGAAGAACCGATTCCTCCTGAGTCCCCCCAGACAGCTCCCCAACCCAGCAGACTGGCATCCGTTGTCACAATCACCCAGGAAGGCCTGCGAAAACAGGTTCCCTGGGAGAGAATATCCTGAGACAACCACCACAGAAGAGAAAATCTCTTGCAGCCTGATCTAGAACAATCTTTGGCGACAAATCCGTATAATCTCCGTTCCACTATTTCAGCATGCATAACTGCAGAGGTCTGAGATGGAACCGAGCAAATGGAATGATGTCCATGACTGAGACCATTAGACCAATAACCTCCATCCTGACGGCCAAGGGGATGACTGAAGAGCCAAACATGAATTGAACATTTTTGGACTTCCTTGCTTCTGTCAAAAAGATCTTCATTTCCAGAGAATCTCTAATGGTACCCAAAAAACATAATTTATGTAAGAACTTACCTGATAAATTCATTTCTTTCATATTAGCAAGAGTCCATGAGCTAGTGACGTATGGGATATACATTCCTACCAGGAGGGGCAAAGTTTCCCAAACCTTAAAATGCCTATAAATACACCCCTCACCACACCCACAAATCAGTTTAACGAATAGCCAAGAAGTGGGGGGATAAGAAAAAAGTGCGAAAGCATAAAAAATAAGGAATTGGAATAATTGTGCTTTATACAAAAAAATCATAACCACCACAAAAAAGGGTGGGCCTCATGGACTCTTGCTAATATGAAAGAAATTAATTTATCAGGTAAGTTCTTACATAAATTATGTTTTCTTTCATGTAATTAGCAAGAGTCCATGAGCTAGTGACGTATGGGATAATGACTACCCAAGATGTGGATCTTTCCACGCAAGAGTCACTAGAGAGGGAGGGATAAAATAAAGACAGCCAATTCCTGCTGAAAATAATCCACACCCAAAATAAAGTTTAAAGAAAACATAAGCAGAAGATTCAAACTGAAACCGCTGCCTGAAGTACTTTTCTACCAAAAACTGCTTCAGAAGAAGAAAACGCATCAAAATGGTAGAATTTAGTAAAAGTATGCAAAGAGGAACCAAGTTGCTGCTTTGCAAATCTGAACAACCGAAGCTTCATTCCTAAACGCCCAGGAAGTAAAAACTGACCTAGTAGAATGAGCTGTAATCCTTTGAGGCGGAGTTTTACCTGACTCGACATAGGCATGATGAATTAAAGATTTCAACCAAGATGCCAAAGAAATGGCAGAAGCTTTCTGGCTTTTTCTAGAACCAGAAAAGATGAAAAATAGACTAGAAGTCTTTCGGAAAGACTTAGTAGCTTCAACATAATATTTCAAAGCTCTAACAACATCCAAAGAATGCAATAATTTCTCCTTAGAATTCTTAGGATTAGGACATAATGAAGGAACCACAATTTCTCTACTAATGTTGTTAGAATACACAACCTTAGGTAAAAATTCAAAAGAAGTTTGCAACACCGCCTTATCCTGATGAAAAATCAGAAAAGGAGACTCACAAGAAAGAGCAGATAATTCAGAGACTCTTCTGGCAGAAGAGATGGCCAAAAGAAACAAAACTTTCCAAGAAAGAAGTTTAATGTCCAATGAATGCATGGGTTCAAAAGGAGGAGCTAGAAGAGCCCCCAGAACCAAATTCAAACTCCAAGGAGGAGAAATTGACTGAATGACAGGTTTTATACGAACCAAGTCTTGTACAAAACAATGAATATCAGGAAGATTCTGTTCTTTTTCACAGAAAGATTGCTAAAGGGCAGAGATTTGTCCTGTCAAGGAACTTGCGGACAAACCTTTATCTAAACCATCCTGAAGAAACTGTAAAAATTCTCGGAATTCTAAAAGAATGCCAGGAAAAATGATGAGAAGACACCAAGAAATATAAGTCTTCCAGACTCTATAATATATCTCTCTAGATACAGATTTACGAGCCTGTAACATAGTATTAATCACAGAGTCAGAGAAACCTCTTTGACCAAGAATCAAGCGTTCAATCTCCATACCCTTAAATTTAAAGATTTGAGATCCTGATGGAAAAAAGGACCTTGCGACAGAAGGTCTGGTCTTAATGGAAGAGCCCACGGTTGGCAAGAGGCCATCCGAAAAAGATCCGTCCATGCTGGAGCTACCAGCAGAACAAACGAGCATTCCTTCAGAATCTTGGAGATTACTCTTGGAAGAAGAACTAGAGGCGGAGAGATATAGGCAGGATGATACTTCCAAGGAAGTGATAATGCATTCACTGCCTCCGCCTGAGGATCCCGGGATCTGAACAGATACCTGGGAAGTTTCTTGTTTAGATGAGAAGCCATCAGATCTATTTCTGGAAGTTCCCACATTTGAACAATCTGAAGAAATACCTCTGGGTGAAGAGACCATTCGCCCGGATACAACGTTTGACGACTGAGATAATCCGCTTCCCAATTGTCTATACCTGGGAAATGAACCGCAGAGATTAGACAGGAGCTGGATTCCGCCCAAACCAGAATTCGAGATGCTTCTTTCATAGCCAGAGGACTGTGAGTCCCTCCTTGATGATTGATGTATGCCACAGTTGTGACATTGTCTGTCTGAAAACAAATGAACGACTCTCTCTTCAGAAGAGGCCAAGACTGAAGAGCTCTGAAAATTGCACGGAGTTCCAAAATATTGATCGGTAATCTCACCTCCTGAGATTCCCAAACCCCTTGTGCCGTCAGAGACCCCCACACAGCTCCCCAACCTGTAAGACTTGCATCTGTTGAAATTACAGTCCAGGTCGGAAGAACAAAAGAAGCCCCCTGAACTAAACGATGGTGATCTGTCCACCACGTCAGAGAGTGTCGTACAATCGGTTTTAAAGATATTAATTGAGATATCTTTGTGCAATCCCTGCACCATTGGTTCAGCATACAGAGCTGAAGAGGTCGCATGTGAAAATGAGCAAAGGAGATCGCGTCCGATGCAGCAGTCATAAGACCTAAAATTTCCATGCATAAGGCTACCAAAAGGAATGATTGTGACTGAAGGTTTTGACAAGCTGATATCAATGTTAGACTTCTCTTGTCTGACAAAGACAGAGTCATAGACACTGAATCTATCTGGAAACCTAAAAAGGTTACCCTTGTCTGAGGAATCAATGAACTTTTTGGTAAATTGATCCTCCAACCATGATCTTGAAGAAACAACACAAGTCGATTTGTATGAGATTCTGCTAAATGTGAAGACTGAGCAAGTACCAAGATATCGTCCAAATAAGGAAATACCAATACCCTGTTCTCTGATTACAGACAGAAGGGCACCGAGAACCTTTGTAAAAATTCTTGGAGCTGATGCTAGGCCAAACGGTAGAGAGCCACAAAACTGGTAATGCTTGTCTAGAAAAGAGAATCTCAGAAACTAAAAGTGATCTGGATAAATCGGAATATGCAGATATGCATCCTGTAAATGTACTGTAGACAAATAATGCCCTTGCTGAACAAAAGGCAGGATAGTCCTTACAGTTACCATCTTGAATGTTGGTATCCTTACATAACGATTCAATATTGATAGATCCGGAACTGGTCTGAAGGAATTGACCTTCTTTGGTACAATGAAGAGATAGAATAAAACCCCAGCCCCTGTTCCAGAACTGGAACTGGCATAATTACTCCAGCCAACTCTAGATCTGAAACACATTTCAGAAATGCTTGAGCCTTTGCTGGGTTTACTGGGACACGGGAAAGAAAAAAATCTCTTTGCAGGAGGCCTTAACTTGAAGCCAATTCTGTACCCTTCTGAAACAATATTCTGAAACCAGAGATTGTGAACGGAATTGATCCAAATTTCTTTGAAAAAAACGTAAACTGCCCCATACCAGCTGAGCTGGAATGAGGGCCGCACCTTCATGGGGACTTAGGAGCTGGCTTTGGGTTTCTATAAGGCTTGGATATATTCCAAAGTGAAGATGGTTTCCAAACTGATACCGCTCCTGAGGATGAAGGATCAGGCTTTTGTTCCTTGTTGTGATGAAAGGAACGAAAACGATTATTAGACCTAAATTTACCTTAGATTTTTAATCCTGTGGTAAAAAAGTTCCCTTCCTTCCAGTAACAGTTGAGATAAAAGAATCCAACTGAGAACCGAATAATTTATTACCCTGGAAAGAAAGGGATAGCAAAGTTGACTTAGAAGACATATCAGCATTCCAAGTTTTAAGCCATAAAGCTCTTCTAGCTAAAATAGCTAGAGACATATACCTGACATCAACTCTAATGATATCAAAGATGGCATCACAAATAAAATAATTAGCATGTTATAGAAGAATAATAATGCTATGAAAATTATGATCTGTTACTTGTTGCGCTAAAGCTTCTAACCAAAAAGTTGAAGCTGCAGCAACATCCGCTAAAAATATAGCAGGAGTAGAGACAGCCCCATTAACCTTAGGGATTTTGTCCCAAACTCTAATCTGTCAGATGGCACAGGATATAATTGCTTAAAACGTTTTAAAAAGAGTAAATGAATTACCCAAATTATTCCATTCCCTGGAAATTACTTCAGAAATAGCATCAGGGACAGTAAACACTTCTGGAATAACTACAGGAGATTAAAAAACCTTATTTAAACGTTTAGTTTTAGTATCAAGAGGACCAGAATCCTCTATTTCTAATGCAATTAATACTTCTTTAAATAAAGAACGAATAAATTCCATCTTGAACAAATACAAAGATTTATCAGCATCAACCTCTGAGACAGAAACCTCTTAACCAGAAGAACCATTATCAGTATCAGAATGATGATGTTCATTTAAAAATTCATCTGAAAAAAGAGAAGTTTTAAAAGACTTTTATGTATACTAGAAGGAGAAATAACAGACATAGCCTTCTTAATGGATTTAGAAACAAAATCTCTTATGTTATCAGGAACACTCTGAGAATTAGATGTTGACGGAACAGCAACAGGTAATGTAACAGTACTAAAGGAAATTTTATCTGCATTAACAAGTTTGTCATAACATTTAATACAAACAACAGCTGAAGGAACAGATACCAAAAGTGATACACTTAGCTTTGGTAGCTCCAGCACCGGGCAGCAATTTTCCTGAAGTATCTTCTGACTCAGTTGCAACGTGGAACATCTTGCAATATGTAATAGAAAAAACAACATATAAAGCAAAATTGATCAAATTCCTTAAAATGACAGTTTCAGGAATGGGAAAAAAAATGAAATAATGAGACTTAAATAATGTGGAGACAAAAGTGACGCCCATATTTTTTTAGCGCCAAATAAGACGCCCACATTATTTGGCGCCTAAATGCTTTTGGCGCCAAAAATGACGCCACATCCGGAACGCCGACACTTTTGACGCAAAAGAACGTCAAAAATGACGCAACTTCCGGCGACACGTATGACCCCGGAAACAGAAAAATTTTTTGCGCCAAAAAAGTCCGCGCCAAGAATGACGCAATAAAATGAAGCATTTTCAGCCCCCGCGAGCCTAACAGCCCACAGGGAAAAATTTTTTTAAGGTAAGAAAAAATGATTGATTCATTATCCCAAATATGAAACTGACTGTCTGAAAATAAGGAATGTTGAACATCCTGAGTCAAGGCAAATAAATGTTTGAATACATATATTTAGAACTTTATAAAAAAGTGCCCAACCATAGCTTAGAGTGTCACAGAAAATAAGACTTACTTACCCCAGGACACTCATCTACATGTTGTAGAAAGCCAAACCACTACTGAAACGAAAATCAGCAGAGGTAATGGTATATATATATATAAGAGTATATCGTCGATCTGAAAAGGGAGGTAAGAGATGAATCTCTACGACCGATAACAGAGAACCTATGAAATAGACCCCGTAGAAGGAGATCATTGCATTCAAATAGGCAATACTCTCCTCACATCCCTCTGACATTCACTGCACGCTGAGAGGAAAACCGGGCTCCAACCTGCTGCGGAGCGCATATCAACGTAGAATCTAGCACAAACTTACTTCACCACCTCCATAGGAGGCAAAGATTGTAAAACTGATTTGTGGGTGTGGTGAGGGGTGTATTTATAGGCATTTTAAGGTTTGGGAAACTTTGCCCCTCCTGGTAGGAATGTATATCCCATACGTCACTAGCTCATGGACTCTTGCTAATTACATGAAAGAAATACCACTCTTGTAGCCGGAATCAAGGAACTTTTTCCTAAATTCCCCTTCCAACCGTGGGAGCGCAGAAAAGACAACAACAACTCTGTGTGAGAGTTTGCCAGTTCAAAAGATGGTGCCTGAATCAGAATGTCACCCAGGTAAGGAGCTACTGCAACCCCCTGCAATCTGAGAACTGCCAGTAACGCACCCAGGACCTTTGAAAACACCCTGGGAGCAGTTGCAATACCGAAAGGAAGAGCCACAAACTGAAAATACTGGTCTAGAAAAGCAAATCTCAGAAACTTGTGATGATCCTTGTGAATAGGAATATGTAGATATGCATCCTTCAGATCTACTGTAGTCATGAACTGACCCTCCTGAACCAGAGGTAGAATTGACCGAATAGTCTCCATCTTGAATGATGGAACCTTGAGAAATTTGTTTACCAATTTGAGATCCAAAATGGGTCTGAAAGTTCCCTCCTTTTTGGGAACGATAAACAGATTGGAATAAAATCCTAGTCCCTGCTCCTGAACTGGAACAGAAACGATCACTCCCATATCGGAAAGATCCTGGACACAACTTAAGAATGCCTCTCTCTAACTGATTTACCGATAACCTTGAGAGATAAAACCTGCCCCTGGAAGGAAAAGTCTTGAACTCCAGTTTGTATCCCTGGTATACAATATCTACTACCCAAGGATCTGGAACATCCCTTGCCCAGGCTTGAGCGAACAAAGACAGCCTGCCCCCCACACGATCCCTTCCCGGATCGGGGGCAGACCCTTCATGCTGACTTTGAGTCAGCGGCAGGCTTCTTAGATTGCTTCCCCTTGCTCCAGGACTGATTATGTCTCCAAGAAGACCTGGATTGATCCTGCTTGGAGGAGGAAGAGGAAGACTTACCAGCGAAGTTACGAAAGGAACGAAAATTACTCTGACGACCTTTCTGCTTATTTCTCTTATCCTGAGGAAGAGACTGTCCCTATCCACCAGTAATATCAGAAATAATTTCAGCCAAACCAGGCCAAAACAAAGTCTTCCCTTTGTAAGGAATTGATAAAAGCTTAGATTAAGATGATACATCCGCAGACCAGGACTTTAACCATAAAGCCCTGCGAGCCAAAACAGCAAAGCCAGAAATTTCTGCTCCCAACTTGACGACCCTTAAAGAGGCATCCGCAATAAAAGAATTGGCCAATTTTAAAGTCTTAATTCTATCCTGAATCTCCTCCAGAGAAGTCTCCTGAAGAATAGAATCAGACAATGCATCAAACCAATATGCAGCCGCACTGGTAAGCGTAGCAATACACGCAACAGGTTGCCACTGGAGCCCCTGGTGAACATAAATCCTCTTAAGTAAAGCTTCCTTAGCCAAAGTGGAAATAGCTCCCTCAACCTTAGAGACTGTTTGCCAAGATTCCTTAATAGAATCCGCAATAGGAAACATCTTCCTAAAAATAGGAGAAGGGGAAAAAGAAATTCCAGGCTTCTCCCATTCCAGAGAAATAATCTCTGAAACCTTATCTGGAACAGGAAAAACTTCCGCCACAGAGGGAACATCAAAAAACATATTAAGCTTACTAGCCTTCTTGGGAGTAACTAAGACCTTTAAGTCATCCAAAGTAGACAAAATCTCCCTGAGTAACAAACGGAGGTGCTCCAACTTAAATCTGAAAGAAACCACCTTAGAATCAGTCAAAGGAGACACACTATCAGAGTCTGAAATTTCGCCCTCAGACGCTATTGAAATATCTTCTTCCTCAGTCCTATGAGAAGGAACGTTAGAAAAAACTGCAACAGAGTCAGAAGTCCTTTTGCTTTTACCCTGTAACAGGAAAAGCAGACAATGCCTCAGATATAGCAGTGGATATGAGAGTAGATAAATCCTGTAAAGAAAAACTAGCCTGAGATGAAACACAGGGCACTGCATGTGAGGAGGAGTGAGATTGGGAGGAATGGGGAGAAAGCTGAGCTACAGCTTGAACAGGAGGCTCCTGAACAACAGTCTCCTTAGAAAATGAGGGCTCTGTATCAAAGATTATATCCCTGTACTGCATAGTCCTCTCAATACAAGAAGAACAGAAAGGGATAGGAGGCTCTACATTAACATCTAAACATAGGTTACAAGTCACAGCTTGCAAGTCTTCCTGGTCCATATTACACACAGCACAGATAAAAAGAAAAAAAAAATTTGGAAAACAATATAACGTTACTGTCACTTTAAATAAAAAAGAAAATAAACCCCTACAAGCACCTCTGCAACTTAACAGCCCAACAAGGTGCTAAATGACCCCCCTACCAGCCGGAGGATACAAGTAGTGCAACCACTGTGCAGCCAGAGGAACCGGACTCCAAACGAAAAACAACCCCAAGAGCAGAAGAGCGTGAAAACTACTCGCCAAACTCCGCCCATCGTTGGCGTCACACAACCTCCCGGCCAACATCACTATGCATCATATAGAAAAACGCTGCCAGGGAGAACTTAACATCCACTAAACTGCACAACACGCAGCAGACACAAAAACCGACAGCTCATGCGACCGGGAGCTTCAATTTGTCCCCCAGAATATTGCTGCCCTTAGCGAATGAAATAATAAAAACAGACCAAACATGCTGCCAAAATGAAGTTCCTAAGGAACTGTAAAGCCTCCCAGAGCCCTCACACAGTTAAAACACAGTGCCCCACATCAATAAAAAACTGCCCAAAGTACAGATGCACACAAGCAGGATTAAAAAAAAATCAAAAATAGCACTTACCTCCAGACTGCCAGGCAGTTCAGCAGGCTTGCAAGGATTCCTTCCTAACAGGGACCTGAGAATAAAAGAAAAAGACCAAGTGAACCTACATAGTCTTTATCCAAGAAAGGGCAGCATCACATCTTGGGAGGCACAGAGGGGATTATACCCCCCAAGTTCCCAAAAGCTTAAAAGCCACCACTGCTCTACTGAAGAGACTGACATGGAATACAGCTACACCCCAGAGAAAAACAAAACAAACTTGTTCTGCTATAAAAATTTCTTGATTGAAGAATCAGACACCTAACATTACCACCTCCTTGCACTATAAGCAAAGGGAATGACTGGGGGTTGTGGGTAAGAGGAGTGGTATTTAACAGCTTTGGCGGTGGTGCTCTTTGCCTCCTCCTGCAGGCCAGGAGTGATATTCCCAAAAGTAATTATGATGATCCGTGGACTCACCGTGTCATTAGAAAGAAAGATAGATAATCCCTTTATTACCCATTCCCTAGTTTTGCATAACCAACAGTTATATAAAGACACCTTTTACCTCTGTGATTACCTTGTATCTAAGCCTCTGCAAACTGCCCTCTTAATTCAGTTCTTTTGACAGACATGCAGTTTAGCCAATCAGAGCTGGTACCCTGGAACTCCACGTGCGTGAGCACAGTGTTATCTATATGCGACACATGAACTAACACCCTCTAGTTGTGAAAAACTGTCAAAATGACCTGAGAGATGAAGCGGCCTTCAAGGGCTTAGAAATTAGCATATGAACCTCCTAGGTTTAGCTTTCAACTAAATACCAAGAGAACAAAGCGAAATTGGTGATAAAAGTAAAGTGGAAAATTATTTAAAATGACATTATCTATCTGAATCATGAAAGTTTATTTTGGACTAGACTGTCTCTTTAAATGCAAGAGTGCAAAATCTAAATATCAAAGTTTCTTGGCACATTCAAAGGTTTGAGCATATTTGAAACGTGTGTTGATGAATCACTGAATAGGTTTAGACTTGAGGAATTAACACTTTGATATTTAGATTTTGCACTCTTTGCTTTATTAGCGCCTCACTATATATATATTTTTAACACATAGTATCTTTTTCTACTATCTAGGAAGGAAATAATTTCTTGGGAGTAGTTTAAGAGTGGTAATTTGGGGTTTTGCACTGCACTTTGATTCATCACATTTAAATGCACCCATGCAATTTAATCTCTAAACCTTTCCATCCCTTTAAATTACAGGAATAAAGGACACAATAACTGATGTAAGTACATCTAAAAGATGTTTTACTATGTACCATTAAACAGTCTCAAAGTGTTTAATTACTTTTTAAGCAAAACATTATCGCATACCGTTGCACAATTTCTACCTAAATCTATCATATCAAGTGTAAAGAATGTATACTGACAGATGCTTCTGTGTATGGATAATGCATTCATCTTTAATTCCTTAAATCTTTATTCTCACCTTCGTGGTCCTCAACTTTCTGTTATTCTGGGTCTCCTGCGTAGCATTCTGAATGCAGCTGTCAACATGTCTCTTATAATCTCCTATTGGAACCCGTGACTTACACAAGTAGCATTTTTCACACCTGTCAAGACAAAGTAAAGGGAATGGGAGACGTGCCACTATTGTGTATTAAAAAGAATACTGCTATCCAGTATTATCATATGATATTTGATGGGACATATGTAAGTGGACAGGAAAAACAATTTATGTAAGAACTTACCTGATAAATTAATTTCTTTCATATTGGCAAGAGTCCATGAGCTAGTGACGTATGGGATAAACAATCCTACAAGGAGGGGCAAAGTTTCCCAAACCTCAAAATGCCTATAAATACACCCCTCACCACACCCACAATTCAGTTTAACGAATAGACAAGTAGTGGGGTGATAAAATAAGAAGTAAAAAGGCATACAAAAAGAGGAACTGGAAATAAAATTGTGCTTTTATACAAAAATCATAACCATCAAAAAAAGGGTGGGCCTCATGGACTCTTGCCAATATAAAAGAAATTAATGTATCAGGTAAGTTCTTACATAAATTATGTTTTCTTTCATGTAATTGGCAAGAGTCCATGAGCTAGTGATGTATGGGATAGAAATATCCAAGATGTGGAAGACCACAGAAGAGTCACTAGAAAGGGAGGGATAAAATAAAAACAGCTATTTCCGCTGAAAAAAAAGAAAATCCACAAAAAAATAAGTCTCTCAAAAATTTCAAGAAAAAAAACTTAAAGCATAAGCAGAAGAATCAAACTGAGACAGCTGCCTGAAGAACTTTTCTACCAAAAACTGTTTCAGATACATCAAAATGGTAACATTTTGTAAATGTATGCAAAGAAGACCAAGTTGCTGCTTTGCAAATCTGATCAACCCAAGCTTCATTCTTAAAAGCCCAAGAAGTGGCGACCGATCTAGTAGAAAGAGCTGTAATTCTATGAGGCGGAGACTGTCCCGTCTCCAAATAAGCCATGTGAATCAAAAGCTTTAACCAAGATGCCAAAGAAATGGCAGAGGCTTTCTGACCTTTCCTAGGACCAGAAAAAACAACAAATAGACTAGAAGTCTTCCTGAAATCTTTAGTAGCTTCGACATAATATTTCAAAGCTCTTACAACATCTAAAAAATGTAAAGATCTTTCAAGAGTATTCTTAGGATTAGGACACAAGGAAGGAACAACAGTTTCCCTACTAATGTTGTTAGAATTCACAAGCTTAGGAAGAAATTTAAACGAAGCCCGCAAAACAGCCTTATCCTGATGGAGAATCAGAAAAGGAGACTCACAAAAGAGAGCAGGCAATTCAGAAACTCTTCTAGCTGAAGAGATAGCCAAAAGAAAACACTTTTCAAGAAAGTAGTTTAATATCCAAAGAATGCATAGGCTCAAAAGGAGGAGCATGCAAAGTATTCAAAACCAAATTAAGACTCCAAGGATGAGAGATTGATTTAATAACAGGCTTGATACGAGCCAGAGCCTGAACAAAACTGTGAATATCAGGAGGTTTAGCAATCTTTCTATGAAATAAAACAGAAAGAGCAGAGATTTGTCCCTTCAAAGTACTTGCAGACAACCCTTTATCCAAACCATCCTGAAGAAACTAAGTTTCTAGGAATTCTAAAAGAATACCAAGAGAATTTATGAGAAAAACAGTTACTTGTGGGATACCAATACCAAAGCTTTAGGACACGGATGAAAGGGAGGGACAATACAGGAACCTAAACGGAAGGCACCACTGCTTGAAGAACCTTTCTCCCAAAAATAGCCTCAGCAGAAGCAAAAGTATCAAACTTGTAAAATTTGGGAAAAGTATGAAGGGAGGACCAAGTCGCAGCCTTACAAATCTGTTCAACAGAAGCATCGTTTTTGAAAGCCCATGTGGAAGCCACAGCTCTAGTAGAATGAGCCGTAATTTTTTCAGGAGGCTGCTGTCCAGCAGTCTCATATGCCAGGCGGACGATGCTTTTCAGCCAAAAAGAGAGAGAGGTAGCCGTAGCTTTTTGACCCCTACGCTTTCCAGAATAAACAACAAAAAGACAGGATGTTTGTCTGAAATCCTTGGTCGTTTGTAAGTAAAACTTCAAAGCACGGACCACATCCAAGTTATGTAATAGAAGTTCCTTCTTAGGAGGATTAGGACACAAGGAAGGAACAACAATTTCTGATTAATATTCTTATTTGAAACAACCTTAGGAAGGAATCCAGGTTTAGTACGCAAAACCACCTTATCAGAATGGAATATAAGATAAGGCGAATCACATTGCAGAAGAAATAGAAACTAAAAATAAAACCTTCCAAGATAACAGCTTAATATCTATGGAATGCATGGGTTCAAACAGAACCCCTTGAAGAACATTAAGAACTAAATTCAGACTCCATGGTGGAGCAACAGGTTTAAACACAGGCTTGATTCTGATTAAAGCCTGACAAAAAGACTGAACGTCTGGGACATCCGCCAGACGCTTGTGTAATAAAATTGACAAAGCAGAAATTTGTCCTTTTAAAGAACTAGCAGATAATCCCTTCTCCAATCCTTCTTGGAGAAAGGACAAGATCCTAGGAATCCTAATCTTACTCCATGAGTAACCCTTGGATTCACACCAATAAAGATATTTACGCCATATCGTATGGTAAATCTTTCTAGTGACAGGCTTGCGAGCCTGAATCAGAGTATCAATGACCGACTCAGAGAATCCCCGCTTAGATAAGATCAAGCGTTCAATCTCCAGGCAGTCAGCTGCAGAGAATTTAGATTTGGATGTTGGAACGGACCTTGAATGAGAAGGTCCTGTCTCAATGGCAGTTTCCACGGTGGCAGAGACGACATGTCCACTAGATCCGCATACCAAGTCCTGCGTGGCCACGCAGGCGCTATTAGAATTACTGAAGCTCTCTCCTGTTTGATTCTTGCAATCACACGAGGCAGGAGAGGAAATGGTGGAAACACATAAGCCAGGTTGAACGACCAAGGTACTGCTAGCGCATCTATCAGTACAGCCTGGGAATCCCTTGACCTGGACCCGTAGCGTGGAAGTTTGGCATTCTATCGAGATGCAATCAGATCCAATTCCGGTGTGCCCCATTGATGAATCAACGATGCAAATACCTCCAGATGGAGTTCCCACCCCCCCGGATGAAAAGTCTGACGACTTATAAAATCCGCCTCCCAGTTCTCTACTCCTGGGATATAGATTGCTGATAGATGGCAAGAGTGAATTCTCTGCCCATCGGATTATCTTTGATACCTCTATCATCGCAAGAGAACTTCTTGTTACCCCCTGATGATTGATATATGCTACAGTCGTGACATTGTCCGACTGGAATCTTATGAACTTGGTCAGTGCCAACTGAGGCCATGCCTGAAGCGCATTGAATATTGCTCTCAGTTCCAGAATATTGATTGGCAACTGAGACTCCATTGGAGTCCAAGTTCCCTGAGCCTTCAGGGAATTCCAGACTGCACCACAGCCCAAGAGGCTGGCGTCCGTTGTCACTATTACCCATGATGGTCTGCGGAAGCACATTCCTTGGGACAGATGATCCTGTGACAACCACCAAAGAAGAGAGTCTCTGGTCTCTTGATCCAGATTTATCTAAGGAGATAAATTTGCATAATCCCCATTCCACTGTCTGAGCATGCACAGTTGCAGTAGCCTGAGATGAAAGCGAGCAAATGGGACGATGTCCATCGCTGCTACCATTAATCCAATGACTTCCATACACTGCGCCACTGATGGCCGAGGAATGGACTGAAGAGCTTGGCAAGTATTTAGAATCTTTGATTTTCTGACCTCCGTCAGAAATATTTTCATGTGTACCGAGTCTATCAGAGTTCCCAAGAATGGAACTCTTGTTTGTGGAACAAGTGAACTCTTTTCTATATTCACTTTCCAACCGTGAGTTCTTAGAAATGACAACACGATGTCCGTGTGAGATTTGGTCAGATAAGTTGACACCAAAATATCGTCCAGATAGGGCGCCACTGCTATGCCCCGCGGCCTGAGAACCGCTAGAAGGGACCCTAGCACCTTTGTGAAGATTCTGGGAGCTGTGGCCAACCCGAAGGGAAGGGCCACAAACTGATAATGCTTGTCCAGAAAGGCAAACCTTAGAAACTGATGATGATCCTTGTGGATAGGAATGTGAAGGTACGCATCCTTTAGGTCCACGGTGGTCATGTATTGACCCTCCTGGATCATTGGTAAGATTGTTTGTATAGTCTCCATCTCTAACGATGGGACCCTGAGAAATTTGTTTAGACACTTTAAATCCAAAATAGGTCTGAAAGTTCCCTCTTTTTTGGGAACCACGAAAAGGTTTGAGTAAAACCCCTGTCCCTGTTCCAGTTTTGGAACTGGAAAAATTACTCCCATGGAATAGAGGTCTTTTACACAGTGTAAGGACGCCTCCCTTTTTGTTTGGTCTACAGACAAACGTGAAAGAGGAAATCTCCTTCTTGGGGGAAAATTTTTGAATTCCAGTTGATACCCCACCCGGGTCACAATTTCTAATGCCCAGGGATCCTGCACATCCCTTGCCCAAGCCTGAGCAAAGAGAGAAAGTCTTCCCCCTACTAGATCCGATCCCGGATCGGGGGCTGCCCCTTCATGCTGTCTTGGTAGCAGCAGCAGGCTTTTTGGCTTGTATACCCTTATTCCAGGTCTGATTAGGTCTCCAGACATACTTGGGTTGAGCAAAATTTCCTTCCTGCTTATTGGTGGAAGGGGAAGCAGAGGGTACTCCTCAGAAATTTTGAAAGGAACGAAAATTATTTTGTTTACCCCTCATCCTAAGAGGTAGGGCGTGGCCTTTACCTCTAGTAATGTCAGCAATGATTTCCTTCAATTCAGGACCGAACAGGGTCTTACCCTTGAAAGGAATAGTTAACAGTTTAGACTTTGATGATACATCAGCAGACCACGATTTTAACCATAGCACTCTGCGTGCCAATATGGCAAAACCTGCATTTTTTGCTGCTAATTTAGTAATCTGAAAAACAGCATCTGTGATAAAAGAATTAGCTAGTTTGAGAGCTTAAATTCTGTCCAAAATGTCGTCTAGGGGTGTCTCTACTTTCAGAGACTCCTCAAGGGCGTCAAACCAGAAAGCCGCCGCCGTAGTTACTGGAACAATGCAGGCAGCAGGTTGTAACAAGAAACCCTGGTGAATAAATAATTTCTTTAGAAGACCCTCTAATTTTTTATCCATAGGGTCTTTGAAAGCACAACTGTCTTCAATAGGTATAGTTGTACGCTTAGCAAGAGTAGATATTGCTCCCTCCACCTTAGGGACCATTTGCCAAGAGTAGTTGATGGAGTCTGATATGGGAAACATTTTCTTAAAATTAGGAGGGGGAGAGAATGGTATGCCTGGTCTATCCCATTCCTTTCTAACAATTTCCAAAATTCTTTTGGGAACCGGAAAAACATCAGTGTAAGTAGGAACTTCTAGATATTTATCCATCTTACACAATTTTTCTGGAGGAATTGTAATAGGTTCACAATCATCCAGAGTCGCTAGGACCTCCCTGAGTAACAGGCGAAGGTGTTCAAGTTTAAATTTAAAGGACGCTAAGTCCGTATCTGTCTGAGGTAACATTCCCTGAATCTGAAATTTCTCCCTCAGACAATAATTCCCTAACCCCCAATTCAGAGCATTGTGAGGGTACATCGGAAATGGCTACTAAAGCATCAGAGGGTTCAGTATTTACGTTAATACCTGGCCTACTGCATTTACCCTGCAAACCTGGCAGTTTAGAAGATAATACCTCAGTGAGAGTAGTTGACATAACTGCAGCCATATCTTGCAAAGTAAAAGAATTAGACGCACTAGATGTACTAGGTGTCACTTGTGTGGGTGTTAAAGGTTGGGACACTTGAGGAAAATTACATGGCATATCCTGATTCTCTTCAGACTGAGAATCATCCTTAGACATACTTTCATTTCCTAAAATATGTTCCTTACAGTGTAAGTCTCTATCAGTACAAGAGGTACACAATGTAAGAGGGGGTTCCACAATGGCTTCTAAACACATAGAGCAATGAGTTTACTCAATGTCAGACATGTTAAACAAATGAGTAATAACCACAACAGTTGGTGAATACTTTATTTATTGAAAAAAAATAATTTTGTAAAAAACGGGTACTGCGCCTTTAAGAAATAAAAGCGCACAATTTTTTCAAAACACACTAAGAAGTCTATAAACGTTAAAAAAACCCAACTATGAATATAAATGCAGAGTTGCCAAAAATTATTGCATGCCAAATGCAATAGCAGAATTTTACACTTTAGAGGAACATTTAAGCCAAAAAATTACACTTTCGACACCAATCCGGATAGTATAGAACACAGATAGGGCCCAACCGGAGCAAATGTCTGCTGTCTCCTTCAGTGTAAACTGCGCATCTGAGGCGCGAAAATAGGCCCCGCCCACAATGGACGTCGCACTGAAATTTAACTACCTCATGTAAAACGGTTTTAAACTGCCATGTGGTCCCCAAAACACAATAAAAGCCATCCTTTTGTTTAGATATATAATACAAAATTAGTATTATACCCCAGTGTCTTAATTATATGCTGCCTTTGAGTTGCATAAGTATTAGAAAACAAACACCCAGGAGTACAGTAACACCCTTTTGCATATAGGACTACTGCTTACCCTGTTCCCACTATGAGGAACCCAACCAGTCAGTTCTGATATATTAAATCTCCTCAGAAGTAAAAAGGCTGAAACATACCTCAAATGCTGCTTGCTGCATGAGACTGTTCTCCACACTGAAGAATTTCCCCATATTACCTTCAGATCTGTGGGAACCATAATTGATCTTAGTAACTGCTGCTAAAATCATCAAATTCAAGGGGAAAAATTCTTCCATATCCCCCCTGAGCCAAATAGTACTCACCGGTACCATTTAAAATAAAAAAACATCTTGATTGAAGAAAATAAAAATATTTTATCACCACTATAACTTTACCCATCCTATTACTAGCATAGGCAAAGAGAATGACTGGGGGGAGGAGTTAGGGGAGGAGCTATGTAACAGCTCTGCTGTGGTGCTCTTTGCCACTTCCTGTTAGCAGGAGGATAAATCCCACAAGGATGAAACCCGTGAACTCGGCATATCTTGTAAAAGAAATATAGGTTTTCCAAACCCGATAATAAATCTTCCTTGAAACAGACTTACGAGCCTGTAGCATAGTATTATTCACTGAGTCAGAGAAACCTCTATGACTAAGCGTTCAATTTTTATACCTTCAAATTTAACGATTTGAGATCCTGATGGAAAAACGGCCTTAAAGGAAGTGGCCAAGGTTGGCAACTGGACATTCTGGACAAGATCCGCATACCAAAACCTGTGAGGCCATGCTGGTGCTATCAGAAACACATGCGACTGTTCCATTATGATCTTGGAGATCACCCTTGGAAGAAGAGACGGAAAAATGTAAGCAGGTTGGTAAAACCAAGGAACTGCTAACGCATCCACCATCTCCACCTGAGGATCCCTGGACCTGGAAAGGTACCTGGGAAGCTTCTTGTTTAGATGGGAAGCCATCAGAACTATTTTGGGAAGACCCCACATCTGTACAATCTGACAAAATACATCTGGATGGAGAGACCACTCCCCTGGATGTAAAGACTGACGACTGAGATAATCCGCTTCCCAATTGTCTACACCTGGGATATGTATTGCAGAAATTAGACAGGAGTTGGATTCCGCCAAAGAAAGTATCCAAGATACTTCTTTCATCACTAAAGGACTGGGAGTCCCACCCTGATGATTGACATATGCCACAGTTGTGATATTGTCTGTCTGAAAATGAATGAATAATTCTCTCTTTAATAGAGGCCAAGCCTGAAGAGCCCTGAAAATAGCACAGAGTTCTAAAATATTGATTGGTAACCTCGCCTCTTGAGGATTCCAAACTCCTTGTGCTATCAGAGATCCCCAGACAGCTCCCCAACCTATGAGACTTGCATCTGTTAAAATCACAGTCCAGGAAGGACGAACAAAAGAGGCCCCTTGAATAATCCAATGATGGTCCAACCACCAGGACAGAGAATTAAATGTTGGGCTTTAAGTATATCAATTGTGATATCTGAGTATAATCCCTGCACCATTGATTCCGCATGCAAAGCTGCAGAGGTCTCATATAAAAACGAGCAAAGGGGATCGCGTCTGATGCTGCAGTCATGAGACCTAAAACTTCTATGCACATAGCCACTGAAGGGAATGATCGAGACTGAAGGTTTCGACAGGCAGAAACCAATTTCATTCGTCTCTTGTCTTTTAAAGACAGAGTCATGGACACTGAATCTATCTGGAAAACTAAAAAGCTGACCCTTGTCTGAGGAATCAAGAAACTCTTTGGTAAATTGATCCTCCGAACATGTTTTTGAAGAAACAACACAAGTTGATTTGTGTGAGATTCTGATAAATGAAAAGATTGAGCCAGTTATATTGTACAATTAAATTAAAATTGGATAAAAAGCCAATTAACAAGGGGGATATGTAGTATATGTATACTAAATATATTCACCCTGGGAAACAAATGTAAGGTATGAGCCTTTGAGTCAATATTATAACGGTAGACATCCAGGAAATTAATATTAAATTGAGGAGCATAGAGCTGAATACAATGACACTAGAGTTATATCAGAGACAATGCAATAAGCATGTGAAATGACTGATTTATCAGTGTGGAAGACGCAAAATCCATGCAGAGTGGAAAATTGACCAAACTTTATAGGTATCCTTGCTACTACTAGGATGTAGTATTGGTCTAAACCAACACCGATCAATATGAGCAAGTGATAGTATCAATGCCAGTATTAAAAAAACATAATTTATGTAAGAACTTACCTGATAAATTCATTTCTTTCATATTGGCAAGAGTCCATGAGCTAGTGACATATGGGATATACAATCCTACCAGGAGGGGCAAAGTTTCCCAAACCTCAAAATGCCTATAAATACACCCCTCACCACACCCACAATTCAGTTTAACGAATAGCCAAGCAGTGGGGTGATAAAGAAAGGAGTAGAAAGCATCAACAAAGGAAATTTGGAAATAATTGTGCTTTATACAAAAAAATCATAACCACCATAAAAAGCGTGGGCCTCATGGACTCTTGCCAATATGAAAGAAATGAATTTATCAGGTAAGTTCTTAAATAAATTATGTTTTCTTTCATGTAATTGGCAAGAGTCCATGAGCTAGTGACATATGGGATATCAATACTCAAGATGTGGAGTCTTCCACTCAAGAGTCACTAGAGAGGGAGGGAATAAAACAAAAACAGCCATATTCCGCTGAGAAAATAATCCACAACCCAAAAATAAGTTTATTTTCACTTTTGAAAGAAAAAAAACTTAAATCAAAAAGCAGAAGAATCAAACTGAAACAGCTGCCTGAAGAACTTTTCTACCAAAAACTGCTTCCGAAGAAGCAAATACATCAAAATGGTAGAATTTAGTAAATGTATGCAAAGAGGACCAAGTGGCTGCTTTGCAAATCTGATCAACTGAAGCTTCATTCTTAAAAGCCCATGAAGTGGAGACTGATCTAGTAGAATGAGCTGTAATTCTCTGAAGCGGGGTTTGACCCGACTCCAAATAAGCTTGATGAATCAAAAGTTTCAACCAAGAAGCCAAGGAAATAGCAGAAGCTTTCTGACCTTTCCTAGGACCAGAAAATAAAACAAATAGACTAGAAGTCTTCCTGAAATTTTTAGTAGCTTTGGTAGAACCAATGTCAGGCAGCAATGTTCCAGCAGAAACTTCAGAGACAGGATCAGATAGGGACATCTTGCTCAATGTAAGAGAAAAAACAACATATAAAGCAAAATTATCTATTTCCTTAAATGACAGTTTCAGGAATGGGAAAAAATGCAAAAGCATAGGCCTCTTGATAGAGAAAAAAGCAGGAGGCAAACATCAATGGAGTATTGAAATTATGAAAAAAATTTGGCGCCAAGGATGACGCACAACGTAACGTAAACTTTTTTGGCGCCAAAAATGACCGGAAATTACACACTTGCGTCACTAATGACGCCGCCGTGTGAAAGGTCTCGGCATCACGTATGATGCCGGAAATGACGAAGTTGCGTCATAAACGTATTTTTTCGCGCCAAAAAAAGTTTGCACCAAAAATGACAAAATAAAGTCTAGCATTTGACGCACACGCGGGCCTAACACCCGCAATTGCAAAAAGTAGTCAAATTGAAAAAAAGACTAAACCCCAGGTAAGAAATAAATTTCTTAAAGTGTTTACATTCCCAAATATGAAACTGACTGTCTGCAGAAGGAAATACATGAACCTGACTCATGGCAAATATAAGTACAATACATATATTTAGAACTTTATATAATTGCATAAAGTGCCAAACCATAGCTGAGAGTGTCTTAAGTAATAAAAACATACTTACCAAAAGACACCCATCCACATATAGCAGATAGCCAAACCAGTACTAAAACAGTTATTAGTAGAGGTAATGGTAAACTGAGAGTATATCGTCGATCTGAAAAGGGAGGTAGGAGATGAATCTCTACGACCGATAACAGAGAACCTATGAAATAGACCCCCGTTAGGGAAATCATCGTATTCAAATAAGTGATACTCCCTTCACGTCCCTCTGACATTCGCTGTACTCTGAGAGGAATCGGGCTTCAACAATGCTGAGAAGCGCATATCAACGTAGAAATCTTAGCACAAACTTACTTCACCACCTCCATAGGAGGCAAAGTTTGTAAAACTGAATTGTGGGTGTGGTGAGGGGTGTATTTATAGGCATTTTGAGGTTTGGGAAACTTTGCCCCTCCTGGTAGGATTGTATATCCCATATGTCACTAGCTCATGGACTCTTGCCAATTACATGAAAGAAATGTATATATAGCTATCCAATAATAAAAATAGTCTCAATAGTGAATCATAAACAAGTCTAATGAATGGAAAATTCACTACTAACATTAGTTGCGGATAGGTAATATGTGCAATCACTGTAGCAGTCTAATATTTCTATACGTGAGAATGATCCTATACCTAGTAGACAGGTAAAGTGATGGCAGTAATGTGAAATACACTAAGTGGTGCTTGTGATCACTCTAGATGAATACCCTGGGTAAAAGTGATATGGCACCCTTACTCAATATTAAATTACGGGATAGCAATGCAAACATACGCTATTGCTATACTACGTTTTATCGATATAAGTAAATTATGACAGTAATCAATAGGTTAGGCAACGTTGATATTTGCTATTGCTTTCTGTCTCATTGAGACAGTTTGTGATGGAGTTTAGAGTAGTTCAACTACAGCCACTGTTAGTGAGTAAAGTTAGTAAATAGCAATGTAAGCGTACACTATTGTTATAATGCGCATAGAAAAAACAATTTATTCTTACCTGATAAATTTCTTTCTTTCTTGACACAGTGAGTCCACGGATCATATTAATTACTGTTGGGAATATCACTCTTGACCAACAGGAGGCGGCAAAGAGCACCAGAGCAAAAGCTGTTAAATACCACTCCCCCTACCCACAATACCCAGTCATTCTACCAAAGGGAAAGGAGAAAGGAAGTTATCTAAGGTGCAGAGGTGCCTGAAGTTTATAGAAAAGCAAAACTGTCTAAAAAACAGGGCGGGCCTTGGACTCAACATGTCAAGAAAGAAAGAAATTTATCAGGTAAGAATAAAACCAAATTTATGCTTACCTGATAAATTTATTTCTCTTGTGGTGTATCCAGTCCACGGGTTAATCCATTACTTGTGGGATATTCTCCTTCCCAACAGGAAGTTGCAAGAGGACACCCACAGCAGAGCTGTCTATATAGCTCCTCCCCTAACTGCCACCCCCAGTCATTCGACCGAAGACAAGCAAGAAAAAAAGGAGAAACTATAGGTTGCAGTGGTGACTGTAGTTTAAAAATAAAAAACACCTGCCTAAAAATTACAGGGCGGGCCGTGGACTGGATACACCACAAGAGAAATAAATTTATCAGGTAAGCATAAATTTTGTTTTCTCTTTTAAAGGAGGGACAAGGCAGGCACTTAAACGGAGGGCACCACTGCCTGTAAGACCTTTCTCCCAAAAATAGCCTCCGAAGAAGCAAAAGTATCGAATTTGTAGAATTTAGAAAAAGTATGAAGCGAAGACCAAGTCGCCGCTTTACAAATCTGTTCAACAGAGGCCTCATTTTTAAAAGCCCATGTGGAAGCCACCGCTCTAGTAGAATGAGCTGTAATTCTTTCAGGAGGCTGCTGGCCAGCAGTCTCATAAGCTAAGCGGATTATGCTTCTTAGCCAAAAAGAAAGAGAAGTTGCAGAAGCCTTTTGGCCTCTCCTCTGTCCAGAGTAGACAACAAACAAAGCAGATGTTTGTCGAAAATCCTTAGTAGCTTGTAAATAAAACTTTAAAGCACGAACCACATCAAGATTGTGTAAAAGACGTTCCTTCTTTGAGGAAGGATTAGGACATAATGAAGGAACAACAATCTCCTGATTGATATTCTTATTAGATACTATCTTAGGAAGAAACCCAGGTTTGGTATGCAAAACTACCTTATCTGCATGGAAAATCAGATAAGGGGAATCACACTGTAAAGCAGATAACTCCGAAACTCTTCGAGCCGAGGAGATAGCTACTAAAAACAGAACTTTCCAAGATAAAAGTTTAATATCTATGGAATGCAAAGGTTCAAACGGAACCCCTTGAAGAACTTTAAGAACTAAATTTAAACTCCATGGCGGAGCAACAGGTTTAAACACATGCTTGATTCTAACTAAAGCCTGACAAAACGCCTGAACGTCTGGAACCTCAGCCAGACGTTTGTGCAAAAGAATAGACAGAGCAGAAATCTGTCCCTTTAAGGAACTAGCAGATAATCCTTTCTCCAATCCCTCTTGGAGAAATGATAAAATTCTAGAAATCCTGACTTTACTCCATGAGTAACCCTTGGATTCACACCAATGAAGATATTTACACCATATCTTATGATAGATTTTCCTGGTGACAGTCTTTCGAGCCTGAATTAAGGTATCAATGACCGATTCGGAAAAACCACGCTTCGATAGAATCAAGCGTTCAATCTCCAAGCAGTCAGCCGCAGAGAATTTAGATTTGGATGTTTGAAAGGACCTTGAAGTAGAAGGTCCTGCCGTAGCGGCAGAGTCCATGGTGGAAAGGATGACATGTCCACCAGATCTGCATACCAAGTCCTGCGTGGCCACACAGGAGCTATCAAAATCCCCGAAGCTCTCTCCTGCTTGATCTTGGCAATCAGCCGAGGGAGCAGAGGAAACGGTGGAAACACATAAGCCAGGCTGAAGGACCAAGGCGCTGCTAGAGCATCTATCAGCGCTGCCTTGGGATCCCTGGACCTGGACCCGTAACGAGGAAGCTTGGCGTTCTGACGAGACGCCATGAGATCCAGTTCTGGTTTGCCCCATAGTTGAATCAACTGGGCAAACACCTCCGGATGGAGCTCCCACTCCCCCGGATGAAAAGTCTGCCAACTTAAAAAAATCCACCTCCCAGTTCTCTACTCCTGGGATATGGATAGCTGAAAGATGGCAAGAGTGAACCTCTGCCCATAGAATTATCTTTGAAACCTCCAACATTGCCAGGGGGCTTCTTGTTCCCCCCTGATGGTTGATATAGGCTACAGTCGTGATATTGTCCGACTGAAATCTGATGAACCTGACCTCCGCTAGCTGAGGCCAAGCCTGAAGAGCATTGAATATCGCTCTTAGTTCCAGAATGTTTATCGGAAGGAGGGCTTCCTCCTGAGTCCACGAACCGTGAGCCTTCAGGGAGTTCCAGACTGCGCCCCAGCCCAGAAGGCTGGCATCTGTCGTCACTATAGTCCATTCTGGCCTGCGGAAGCTCATTCCCCTGGACAGATGGACCCGAGATAGCCACCAGAGAAGAGAATCCCTGGTATCCTGATCCAGATTTAGCAGTGGGGACAAATCTGTGTAATCCCCATTCCACTGACTGAGCATGCAAAGTTGCAGCGGTCTGAGATGTAGACGGGCAAACGGAACTATGTCCATTGCCGCTACCATTAAGCCGATTACTTCCATACACTGAGCCACTGACGGCTGAGAAGTGGAATAAAGAGCACGGCAGGAAGTTAGAAGTTTTGACAACCTGACTTCTGTCAGAAAAGTCTTCATTTCTACTGAATCTATCAGAGTTCCTAGGAAGGAAACTCTTGTGAGAGGGGAGAGAGAACTCTTTTCTTCGTTCACCTTCCACCCGTGAGACCTCAGGAATTCCAGAACAATGTCCGTATGGGACTTGGCGATTTGAAAAGTCGACGCCTGTATCAGAATGTCATGTAGGTAAGGAGCCACCACTATGCCTCGTGGCCTTAGAACTGCCAGTAGGGACCCTAGAACCTTCGTAAAGATTCTTGGTGCCGTGGCTAACCCGAAGAGAAGAGCCACAAACTGGTAATGCCTGTCTAGGAAGGCAAACCTGAGAAACCGATGATGATCTCTGTGTATCGGAATGTGGAGATAAGCATCCTTTAGATCCACGGTAGTCATATATTGACCCTCCTGGATCATAGGTAGGATGGTTCGAATAGTCTCCATCTTGAAAGATGGGACCCTGAGAAATTTGTTTAGGATCTTGAGATCCAAGATTGGTCTGAAAGTTCCCTCTTTTTTGGGAACTATGAACAGATTTGAATAGAATCCCTGCCCCTGTTCCTCCCTTGGAACTGGGTGGATCACTCCCATGACCAGAAGGTCTTGAACACAACGTAAGAATGCCTCTCTCTTTATCTGGTTTGCAGATAATTGTGAGAGATGAAATCTCCCCTTTGGAGACGAGGCTCTGAAATCCAGAAGATATCCCTGGGAAACAATCTCTAGAGCCCAGGGATCCTGGACGTCTCTTGCCCAAGCTTGGGCGAAGAGAGAAAGTCTGCCCCCAACTAGATCCGGTCCCGGATCGGGGGCTACTCCTTCATGCTGTCTTAGAGGCAGCAGCAGGTTTTTTGGCCTGCTTTCCCTTGTTCCAAGCCTGATTAGGTCTCCAGACTGGCTTGGACTGGGCAAAATTTCCTTCTTGTTTCGCAGCAGAGGAAGTTGAAGCTGCGCCACTCTTGAAGTTTCAAAATGAACGAAAATTGGTCTGTTTGGTCCTTAATTTGTTGGACCTATCCTGGGGAAGGGTGTGGCCTTTTCCTCCAGTAATATCAGAAATGATCTCCTTCAATCCAGGCCCGAATAGGGTCTGCCCTTTGAAGGGGATGTTAAGAAGCTTAGACTTTGAAGTAACGTCAGCTGACCAGGATTTAAGCCATAGCGCCCTACGCGCCTGAATGGCAAAACCTGAATTCTTAGCCGTTAGCTTTGTTAAATGAAAAACTGCGTCAGAAATAAATGAATTGGCTAACTTAAGAGTCTAGGATATCATCCAACGGGGTGTCCACCTGTAGAGCCTCTTCAAGAGACTCGAACCAGAAAGCCGCTGCAGCAGTGACTGGGGCAATGCATGCAAGAGGCTGGAGAATAAAACCTTTGTTGTATAAAGATTTTTTTAAGGAAACCCTCTAGTTTTTTATCCATTGGATCTAGGAAAGCACAACTGTCCTCGACGGGAATAGTTGTACATTTAGCTAGGGTAGAGACTGCTCCCTCCACCTTAGGGACCATCTGCCACGAGTCCAGTGTAGCGGCATCTATGGGAAACATCTTTTTAAAAACAGGAGGGGGAGAGAACGGTACACCTGGTCTATCCCATTCCTTCGTAATAATTTCTGAAAACCTCTTAGGGATTGGAAAAACATCAGTGTAAACAGGCACTACAAAGTATTTGTCCATTTTACACAACTTCTCTGGGACTACAATGGTGTCACAGTCATCCAGAGTCGCTAAAACCTCCCTGAGCAACAAGCGGAGGTGTTCAAGCTTAAATTTAAATGCTGTCATTTCAGAGTCAGACTGAAGTAACGCCTTCCCTGAATCAGAAATGTCACCCACAGATAGAAGCTCTCCTGCTTCGGCTTCTGTACATTGTGAGGGTATATCAGACATAGCTACTAAAGCGTCAGAGAGCTCTGTATTTATTCTAGCCCCAGAGCTGTCTCGCTTTCCTTGTAACCCTGGCAGTTTGGACAATACCTCTGTGAGAGTATGATTCATAACTGCCGCCATGTCCTGTAAAGTAAACGCAGTGGACGCGCCAGATGTACTTGGCGTCACTTGAGCGGGAGTTATAGGTTCTGACACATGGGGAGAGTTAGATGGCATAATCTCCCTTTTGTCAGTCTGAGAAACCTCTGGTGATAAATCTTTAAAAGCCATAATATGGTCTTTATAACTTATAGAAAGGTCAATGCATTTGGTACACGTTCTAATAGGGGGTTCCACAATGGCTTCTAAACATAATGAACAAGGAGTTTCTTCTATGTCAGACATGTTTAACAGACTAGTAATGAGACCAGCAAGCTTGGAAAACCCTTTAATAAATGTGAAAAGCAATTAAACAAAAACGGTACTGTACCATTAAGAGAAAAAAAAACTACCATATAAACTGCAAAACAGTGTTAAAAAGCAGTAAACTCTACGAAATTTTTACAGTGTGTACAAGAGACTAAAGCAGCATTGCACCCACTTGCAAATGGATGATTAACCCCTTAGGCCCAAAACCGGATTAGAAAAACGGTAACACCGTTAAAAAACAGTCAAACACACTGGCACAGCTCTACTGTGGCTCCTACCTTCCCTTAAACACGATTTTTGCAGGAAAGAACCCCTCTATAGTGGTCCTAGATGCCAGAGGACTCCTTTAGAGAAGCTGGATGTCTCAGTCTGTATAACAACTGCGCATAAAGTGCGCGAAAATAGGCCCCTCCCACCATGCACTCACAGTCAGAGGGCCATAAAAAACTACTTCTAGGAGTAAAATAACAGCCATGTGGAAAACTAGGCCCCAAAATAAAGATTTATCACCCTCAGAGAAAAAACGTTTTTTCTGTTAAGTAATGCAAACGTTTAAACACTAAGTACTATGAGGGTTAACATAAAAATTACCCTTAACTTGTAAGCATGATCCCAGTCGCTGTTAAATCACTATCAGGCTTACCTCAAATATATCAGGCACTGTCAGCATTTTCTAGACCTTATCATCTCTCTAGAAAAAAATATACTGAACATACCTCACTCAAATCAGGTGATTTGCCAACCGTCCCCCCCAACTGAAATTTTCTTTCCATACTCTTCAGTTATGTGTGAGAACAGGAATGGACCTTAGTTACAAACCGCTAAGATCATCAACCTCTAGGCAGATTCTTCTTCCAATTTCTGCCTGAGAGTGAAACAGTACAACGCCGGTACCGATTAAAATTTTTTGATTGAAGGTAATACTACACTAAGTCACCACATATCTCTTGATACTTCCTTTCTTGTCGAGAGCTTGCAAGAGAATGACTGGGGGTGGCAGTTAGGGGAGGAGCTATATAGACAGCTCTGCTGTGGGTGTCCTCTTGCAACTTCCTGTTGGGAAGGAGAATATCCCACAAGTAATGGATGAACCCGTGGACTGGATACACCTTTACAAGAGAAATTATGTTTTCTTTCTAATGACACGGTGAGTCCATGGATCCTCTTAATTACTGTTGGGAACCAACCCGGAGCTAGAGGACACTAATGATAAGGGAGGGACAAGACAGTTAACCTAAACAGAAGGCACCACTGCTTGAAGAACCTTGCTCCCAAAAGAAGCCTCTGCTGACGCAAATGTATCAAATTTGTAAAATTTAGAAAAAGTATGCAAAGATGACCAAGTCGCAGCCTTGCAAAGCTGATCTACAGAAGCTCCATTTTTGAAAGCCAAACAAGATGAAACAGCCCTCGTGGAATGAGCCGTGATTCTCTCAGGAGGGTGCTGACCAGCAGTCTCATATGCCAAGTGAATAACACTCCTCAACCAACAAGAAAGAGAAGTAACGGTAGCTTTATTACCCTTACGCTTCCCAGAAAAGACAACAAATAAAGAAGAAGACTGGCGAAAATCCTTAGTCACCTGCAAATAAAATTTCAATGCACAAACTACATCCAGGTTGTGCAACAAACGCTCCTTATGAGAAGAAGGATTAGGACACAAAGAAGGAACAACAATCTCTTTATTAATATTCTTATCAGAAACAACCTTGGGAAGAAAACCAAAGACAGTATGCAGAACAGCCTTATCAGAGTGAAAAATAAGAAAAAAAAGATTCATACTGTAAGGCTGAAAGCTCCGAAACTCTTCGAGCCGAAGAAATAGCCACCAGAAACAAAACCTTCAAAGACAACATCTTAATATCCAAAGAAGGCATAGGTTCAAACTGAGCCTGTTGAAAGACTCTAAGAACCAAATTAAGACTCCAAGGTGGAGTAGTAGACCTAAACACAGGCCAAATTCTAACCAAGGCCTGACAAAAAGAATGTACAACTAGCACATCCACCAGGCACTTGTGCAATAAAATAGACAAAGCAGAAATTTGACCGTTCAGGGTACTAGCAGATAAACCTTTCTCCAAACCCTCCTGGAAAAAAAACAAAATCCTAGGAATCCTAACTCTACTCCACGAGTAGCCTTTGGATTCACACCAATACAAATATTTACATAAAATATTATAATATATCTTCCTAGTCACAGGAACAGCAAACGGAGGGAACACATATGCCAGACTGCAAGTCCAAGGAACTGCCAGAGCATCTATCAGAACAGCCTGAGGATCCTTTGACCTCGACCCGTACCTCGGGAGCTTGGCATTCTGACGAGATACCATAAGACCCAACTCCGGCTGCCCCCAACTGAGAATCAACCTGGAAAATACCTGGATGAAGTTTCCACTCCCCCGGATGAAAAGTCGGTCTGCTCAGAAAATCCGCTTCCCAATTGTCCACCCCTTGAATATGGATAGCAGACAGACAACAGTTGTGATTCTCCGCCCACTGAAAAATCTTGGCTACCTATCATGGCCAAGGAACTCCGAGTTCCTCCCTGATGATTGATGTAAGCCACTGACGTTATGTTGTCTGACTGAAACCTGATAAACTGGGGTGAAGCTAGCTGAGGCCAGGCTAGAAGAGCATTGAAAATTGCTCAATTCCAAAACATTTATTGGAAGAACCGACTCCTCCTGAGTCCATAGACCCTGAGCCCTTAATGAACCCCAGATAGCACCCCAGCCCAGCAAACTGGCATCCGTGGTTACAATCACCCAGGCAGGCCTGCAAAAGCAAGTTCCCTGAGAGAGAAGATCCTGAGACGACCACCATGGAAGAGAATCTCTGGACATCTGATCTAGAACAATCTTTGGAGATAGATCCGCATAATCCCCATTCCACTGCCTGAGCAAGGATAACTGCAGAGGTCTGAGATGGAACGGAGCAAATGGAATGATGTCCATGACTGAAACCATCAGACCAATAACCCAAAGTGAAAACATAATAAACTCGGGTTTTGCAGTGCCTGCAAAACTGCCATACAATAAACCGTTAACCTAGAAGGCCGATTGTATATTTAGACAGAATTAACTGTCAAAGTGCCAAATTCTCCTATAACAAAACAGGGAAAGAAATAGGCACTTACGTCAAAAATCTGTCCGGCATCAGGACAGCTCACTTGGTATGAGAGGGGCTTCCTACCTCACATGGACCTGTGGAAAAACATAATTTATGCTTACCTGATAAATTTATTTCTCTTGTGGTGTATCCAGTCCACCGATCATCCATTACTTGTTGGAAGAGGATCACCTACAGCAGAGCTGCTATATAGCTCCTCCCCTAACTGCCATATCCAGTCATTCGACCGAAGACAAGCAGAGAAAGGAGAAACCATAGGGTGCAGTGGTGACTATAGTTTAAAATGAAAAAATACCTGCCTTAAAAATGACAGGGCGGGCCGTGGACTGGATACACCACAAGAGAAATAAATTTATCAGGTAAGCATAAATTATGTTTTCTCTTGTAAGGTGTATCCAGTCCACGGATCATCCATTACTTGTGGGATACCAATAACAAAGCTAAAGTACACGGATGAAGGGAGGGACAAGGCAGGTACTTAAACGGAAGGTACCACTGCCTGTAAAACCTTTCTCCCAAAAATAGCCTCCGAAGAAGCAAAAGTATCAAATTTATAGAATTTTGAAAAGGTATGAAGCGAAGACCAAGTCGCCGCCTTGCAAATCTGTTCAACAGAAGCCTCATTTTTAAAGGCCCATGTGGAAGCCACAGCTCTAGTAGAATGAGCTGTAATCCTTTCAGGAGGCTGCTGGCCAGCAGTCTCATAAGCTAAGCGGATTATGCTTCTTAGCCAAAACGAAAGAGAGGTTGCCGAAGCCTTTTGGCCTCTCCTCTGTCCAGAGTAGACAACAAACAAAGCAGATGTTTGACGAAAATCTTTAGTAGCTTGTAAATAATACTTTAAAGCACGAACCACGTCAAGATTGTGTAATAGACGTTACACCACTTCTCTCTTCCTACCTCCATGCTTGTTGAGAGTTGCAAGAGAATGACTGGATATGGCAGCTCTGCTGTGGGTGATTCTCTTGCAACTTGCTGTTGGGAAGGAGAATATCCCACAAGTAATGGATGATCCGTGGACTGGATACACCTTACAAGAGAAAAAGAAAAGGCTGAGTTAACTTACTCAAACTTGCAACCAAGGGCAGCATGAAATTACTTGGGAGGCCCAGTGGGGATTATACCCCACAAGTTCCCAAATGCATTAAAGCCACCACTTGCTCTACTGAAGAGACTGACATGGACTACGGCTAAACCCCAAAGAAAACCAGAGCAAACTTGCTCTGCTTAAAAAATAAACTCTTGATTGAAGAATCAGACACCTAACTATACACCTCCTTGCAACTGATACAAGCAAAGAGAATTACTGGGGATTGTAGGTAGGGGGAGTGGTATTTAATAGCTTTTGCTGTGGTGCTATTTGCCTCCTCCTGCTGGTCAGGAGTTATATTCCCAACAGTACTTAAGATGATCCGTGGACTCACCATGTCATTAGAAAGAAATATTAAGTTCCATATTTATAATATACGAAATGATGGTAAGTAGCAATGCATACATCCGCTTTTGCTCTCCAGTATACTGTTGTATGAGTCAAATAGTAGGTAGGATTTATAAAAAAACAGAATTTATGCTTACCTGATAAATTACTTTCTCTTGTGATGTATCGAGTCCACGGATTCATCCTTTACTTGTGGGATATTCTCCTTCCCAACAGGCAGTGGCAAAGAGAGCACACAGCAGAGCTGTCCATATAGCTCCCCCTCTAGCTCCACCCCCCAGTCATTCGACCGAAGGTTAGGAAGAAAAAGGAGAAACCATAGGGTGCAGTGGTGACTGTAGTTTAAAGAAAAACACTACCGGAGTTAATAGCCAGGGCGGGCCGTGGACTCGATACATCACAAGAGAAAGTAATTTATCAGGTAAGTATAAATTATGTTGTTTTCTCTTGTAAGATGTATCGAGTCCATGGATTCATCCTTTACTTGTGGGATACCAATACCAAAGCTTTAGGACACGGATGAAGGGAGGGAACAAGACAGGTACCTTAAACGGAAGGCACCACTGCTTGTAAAACCTTTCTCCCAAAAAAAGCCTCAGAAGAAGGAAAAGTATCGAATTTGTAAAATTTGGAAAAAGTATACAGCGAAGACCAAGTCGCTGCCTTACAAATCTGTTCAACAGAAGCCTCATTTTTAAAAGCCCATGTGGAAGCCACTGCTCTGGTAGAATGAGCAGTAATTGTTTCGGGAGGCTGCTGGCCAGCAGTCTCATAGGCCAAACGGATGATGCTTTTCAGCCAAAAGGAAAGAGAGGTTGCAGTCGCCTTCTGACCTCTCCTCTTACCAGAATATATAACAAACAATGAAGGTGTTTGTCTGAAATCCTTAGTTGCTTGTAAATAAAACTTTAAAGCACGAACCACATCAAGATTGTGTAACAGACGTTCCTTCTTCGAAGAAGGATTAGGACACAGAGAAGGAACAACAATTTCCTGGTTAATATTCTTATTAGACACAACCTTAGGAAGAAAACCGGGTTTGTTACGCAAAACTACCTTATCTGCATGGAAAACCAGGTAAGGTGAATCACACTGTAAAGCAGATAACTCTGATACTCTTCGAGCAGAAGAGATAGCTACCAAAAGCAAAACTTTCCAAGATAAAAGCTTAATATCTATGGAATGTAGAGGTTCAAACGGAACCCCTTGCAGAACTGAAAGAACTAAATTCAGACTCCATGGCGGAGCCATAGGTCTATAAACAGGCTTGATTCTGACTAAAGCCTGACTAAATGTTTGAACATCTGGTACCTCTGCCAGACGTTTGTGTAAAAGAATAGACAAAGCAGATATCTGTCCTTTTAAGGAACTAGCTGATAATCCTTTCTCCAATCCTTCTTGGAGAAAAGACAATATCCTGGGAATCCTAATCTTACTCCATGAGTAACCTTTGGATTCACACCAAAAAAGATATTTTCGCCAAATCTTATGGTAGATTTTCCTGGTGACAGGCTTTCTAGCCTGAATCAGGGTATCAATAACCGACTGAGAGAGACCCTTTGATAGAATTAGGCGTTCAATCTCCAAGCAGTCAGACGCAGAGAAATTAGATTTGGATGCTTGAAAGGACCTTGAATTAGAACGTCCTGCCTCACTGGTAGTGTCCATGGTGGGACAGATGACATGTCCACTAGGTATGCATACCAGGTCCTGCGTGGCCACGCAGGCACTATCAGAACCACCGAAGCCCTCTCCTGCTTGATTCTGGCAACTAGACGAGGGAGGAGAGGAAACGGCGGAAAGACATAGGCCAGATTGAAGGACCAAGGCGCTGCTAGAGCATCTATCAGTACCGCCTGGGGATCCCGGGACCTGGACCCGTAAAGAGGAAGTTTGGTGTTCTGACGGGATGCCATCAGATCCAATTCTGGAGTGCCCCATAGCTGAGTCAGCTGGGCAAATACTTCCGGGTGGAGTTCCCACTCCCCCGGGTGAAAAGTCTGACGACTTAGAAAATCCGCCTCCCAGTTGTCTACTCCTGGGATGTGAATTGCTGAGAGATGGCAGGAGTGATCCTCCGCCCACCTGATTATTTTGGTTACCTCCGTCATTGCTAGGGAACTCCTTGTTCCCCCTTGATGATTGACGTAAGCTACAGTCGTGATGTTGTCCGACTGAAATCTGCTGAATTTGGCCGCAGCTAGCTGAGGCCATGCCTGAAGCGTGTTGAATATCGCCCTCAGTTCCAGAATGTTTATCGGGAGAAGAGCCTCTTCCTGAGACCATAAGCCCTGAGCTTTCAGGGAGTCCCAGACTGCACCCCAGCCCAACAGACTGGCGTCGGTCGTTACGATGATCCACTCTGGTCTGCGGAAACACATTCCCTGAGACAGGTGATCCTGAGACAACCACCAGAGAAGAGAATCTCTGGTCCCCTGGTCCAGCTGTATTTGAGGAGACAAATCTGCATAATCCCCATTCCACTGTTTGAGCATGCATAGTTGCAGTGGTCTGAGGTGTATCCGTGCAAAAGGGACTATGTCCATTGCCGCTACCATTAGTCCGATTGTCTCCATGCACTGAGCTACAGATGGCCGAGGAATGGAATGAAGGACTCGGCAAGTGGTTAAGAGTTTTAACTTTCTGACCTCCGTCAGAAAAATTTTCATATCCACCGAGTCTATCAGAGTTCCTAGGAAGGAAACTCTTGTGAGGGGGAGAGAGAACTCTTTTTTTGATGTTCACCTTCCACCCGTGAGACCTCAGAAAGGCCAATACGATTTCTGTGTGAGACTTGGCTCTTTGGAAAGTCGACGCCTGAATTAAGATGTCGTCTAGATAAGGCGCCACTGCTATGCCCCGCGGTCTTAGAACCGCCAGGAGGGACCCTAGCACCTTTGTGAAAATTCTGGGAGCAGTGGCCAACCCAAAAGGAAGAGCCACAAACTGGTAATGCTTGTCCAGAAAGGCGAACCTGAGAAACTCGTGATGATCTTTGTGGATAGGAATGTGCAGATACACATCCTTTAAATCCACGGTGGTCATATATTGACCCTCCTGGATCATTGGTAAGATTGTCCGAATGGTCTCCATCTTGAATGATGGGACTCTGAGGAATTTGTTTAGAATTTTGAGATCCAGGATTGGTCTGAAAGTTCCTTCTTTCTTTGGAACCACAAACAGGTTTGAGTAAAAACCCAGCCCTTGTTCCGCAATTGGAACTGGGTGGATCACTCCCATTGTATGTAGGTCTTCTACACAGCGTAAGAACGCCTCTTTCTTTGTCTGGTCTGAAGACAGACGAGAAATGTGGAACCTTCCCCTTGGAGGGGAGTCCTTGAATTCTAGAAGATATCCCTGGGATACAATCTCTAAGACCCAGGGATCGTGTACATCTCTTGCCCAGGCTTGAGCGAAGAGAGAGAGTCTGCCCCTTACTAGATCCGGTCCCGGATCTGGGGCTACCCCATCATGCTGTCTTGGAGGCAGCTGCAGGCTTCTTGGCCTGTTTACCCTTGTTCCAGCCCTGGTAAGGTTTCCAGGCTGCCCTGGGTTGTGAAGTGTTACCCTCTTGCTTTGCAGCAGGGGAGGATGAAGCGAGACCGCTCCTGAAATTCCGAAAGGAACGAAAATGATTTTGTTTGTTCTTTGTCTTGAAGGACTTGTCCTGGGGGAGAGCATGGCCTTTTCCCCCAGTGATTTCTGAAATAATCTCTTTCGATTCAGGCCCGAAGAGGGTCTTTCCTTTGAAAGGGATGTTCAATAGTTTGGATTTTGACGACACATCGGCCGACCAGGACTTTAGCCATAGCGCCCTGCGCGCCAAAATGGTGAAACCTGAATTCTTTGCCGCTAACTTAGCTAGTTGGAAAGCGGCAACTGTGATAAAAGAATTAGCCAGCTTAAGAGCCTTAATTCTGTCCATAATGTCCTCATATGAGGTCTCCGTCTGGAGCGCATCTTCCAGCGCCTCGAACCAGAAAGCAGCTGCAGTGGTTACAGGAACAATGCACGCAATAGGTTGGAGAAGAAAACCTTGTTGAATAAAAATTTTCTTAAGTAAACCCTCTAATTTTTTATCCATAGGGTCTTTAAAAGCACAACTGTCTTCAATTGGTATAGTTGTGCATTTAGCAAGTGAAGAAACAGCCCCCTCCACCTTAGGGACCGTCTGCCACGAGTCCCGCATGGGGTTAGAAATGGAGAACATCTTCTAAAAAACAGGAGGGGGAACGAAGGGAATACCTTGTCTATCCCACTCCCTAGTAACAATATCCGCAATCCTCTTAGGGACCGGGAACACATCAGTGTAAACAGGAACTTCTAGGTACTTGTCCATTTTACACAATTTCTCTGGAACCACCATAGGGTCGCAGTCATCCAGAGTAACTAATACCTCCCTGAGCAATAAGCGGAGGTGTTCTAGTTTAAATTTAAAAGCCAACGTATCTGAATCTGTCTGAGGAGAAACCTTTCCTGAATCGGAAATTTCTCCCTCAGACAGCACATCCCTCGCCCCCACTTCAGAGTGTTGTGAGGGTATATCGGATACGGCTACTAAAGCGTCAGAATGCTCATTATCTGTTCTCAAAACAGAGCTATCACGCTTTGCAGGTAACACGGGCAGTTTAGATAAAAACACTGAGAGGGTATTATTCATAACTGCCGCCAAGTCTTGCAAGGTAAAAGAGTTAGACGCACTAGAGGTGCTAGGCGTCGCTTGAGCGGGCGTAACTGGTTGTGACACTTGGGGAGAGGTTGACGGGCTAACCTCGTTACCTTCTGTCTGAGAATCATCTTGGGCCACATTTTTAAGTGCAACAATATGTTCTTTAAAGTGTATAGACATATCAGTACAAGTGGGACACATTCTGAGAGGGGGTTCCACCATGGCTTCTAAACACATTGAACAAGGATTTTCCTTGGTGTCAGACATGTTTAACAGACTAGTAGTAATGCAAACAGGCTTGGAAATCACTTTAATCAAGTAAAAACACACTTTGAAAAAACCGTTACTGTGCCTTTAAGAGATAAAAAAAGGCACACAATTTTGCAAAACAGTGAAAAAATGCAGCAAACTTTTCGAAATTTTTACAGTATGTACCTAAAGCATTAGTAAGATTGCACCACTAGCAATAAAAATGATTAACCCCTTAATGCCCAAACCGGATCGACAGTAAGTCAAAAAGCCGGTTAAAGCAACTACAGCACCTTGCCACAGCACTGCTGTGGCCCTACCTGCCCTTAGGAACCAGATTTGTGGGGAAAAAGCTTCTTATAGGCCCTCAAACTGCAGCAGGACCCTCCATGTGAAACAGCCTGAACTTCTAGTCAAAATAACTGCGCATCTGAGGCGCGGAATTAGTCCCCTCCCACCTCACTCCGGTGCTTGTGAGGCCTAAAGAAACACTCCCAAGTGTTTTAGTAATAGCCATGTGGGTAACAACCCCTGAAAGAAACCCAAAGGAACCTTCAAAGTGTCTCAAAAAACGAATTTTTCAATAAAAAACGTTTGCCCTGAAGTAGTGTCAACCAGCATAAACTAGCCCTGTGATGTAAGCTTGAAATTCCATACTTAGTCTCTGAATACAGCTTACCCTTCCCTCATGGGGATATTAACAGTCTTTTCTAGCATTATCACAGTCTTGTCTAGAAATAAATGACTGCACATACCTTATTGCAGCCTAACCTGCAAACTATTCCCCCCAACTGAAGTTCTCTTGTACTCCTCAGTACTGTGTGGGAACAGCAGTGGATTTTAGTTACAACATGCTAAAATCATCTTCCTCCCTGCAGAAATCTTCATCTCCCTTCTGCTAGAGAGTAAATAGTACACACCGGTACCATTTAAAATAAACTCTTGCTTGTAGAAAATAAAAACTACAATTCTAACACCACATTCACTTTACCCTTCCGATTGCTTAGAGCCGGCAAAGAGAATGACTGGGGGGTGGAGCTAGAGGGGGAGCTATATGGACAGCTCTGCTGTGTGCTCTCTTTGCCACTTCCTGTTGGGAAGGAGAATATCCCACAAGTAAAGGATGAATCCGTGGACTCGATACATCTTACAAGAGAAAATGATCCACTCTAAGGGTATGTGAATAAAGCAATGCTTCAATATATAATGGTTGCACCCATGCTGATACTCAAAGTAATGCTGTTTGTGTTACTGGATAGAGAATCATTCCCCTATAAAAATCTTGAATGAAACAATGTAGCAATATAAATTGGTTATAACAGTAGTTGGTCGGTTTTAGCAATGCTTGTATTCGCTATTGCTCTGTATCTTTGAAACAATAGTCATATAAGCGATAACTTGCAGTATATTATTTCTGATTTATGTATGATTGCCTGTTATATAGCAAGGCACTGTATACCTACATCAGTCAAAAAATATTAGCTAGTGCGGTTATAGTCCACTATTAAACAGCATTACAGATATCCACTAATATTCTGTTGTAATTGGTAACAAGTTAAAGATTCTAAGAAGTAATATTATAATAATTGTTAGCAATACATCCGCGATTGCTGCAATATAAAATTGCACAGCTAACTTCTATAACAGCATTACAGATATCCGCTAGTATTCTGTTATAATTTTAAACAGGTTAAAAATTCTAAGAATTAATACTAGAAAAATTGTTAGCAATGAATACATCCGCAATTGCTACAATGTTAAATTGCATATGTAACTTCTATAACAGCATTACAGATATCCGCTAGTATTCTGTTATAATTTTAAACAAGTTAAAAATTCTAAGAAGTAATACTAGAATAATTGTTAGCAATGCATACATCTGCAATTGCTACAATGTTAAATTGCATATATAACTTCTATGAGACTAATGTTACAACAGGTGCTGGGCATGCTACGTGTATGCTCTGAAGTATATCAAGCCCTATATTAGCAAGTTATAAGTGTAAATAAATGCTTCCCATATCAGGGTTACAAAAATTGGGTAGTAAATGCTCTCCCGTAGGAGTGCTAGCACTATCAAGGGCTGCTAAAAGTGTCACAGATTGTAGTCAGCAACTTGTATGTGCTTTATGAGTAGTAGTATTAAAAATAATAAAAAGGATTATTGTGATTACTGTTAACCTTTCTTAGTGGTCTGAGTTACAGCACAATTCTAGACAATTGGGTTAATAGGAAACCTCAAACTTTAAAGTTCTACCTATCTCATGGTTTAGTTGGAAGGTTCAGTGGGAAGGGCAAGGCCTTAAAATGAGGCTTGATAATATGATATTGAGTTATTTGACTACAGTGTCAAAGTTCAATATGGAGTCCAAGAGATCCACTGAAAGAGTGGTGAAGTGTTTTGAATTAAAGAAAGAAAGAAAGAAAAAGAAAGATAAACAGATAATTATCCAAGACAGATATCTTAGATTTGATATAGTTTGCTCATTTCAACTTCCTCACACTAAAAAAGTACATTCCCTGCATGTGGCCTCCTAATGACTGATACTATAGTGCTGATCTCTGGTTGCACACACAAAGGAAGTCCTATGAGAGCCATTAGCAGTAAAACAGAGCAAAATAGATCAATCTGAGTTTCTAAACATAGGTTGGAACACTGTCCTCTCTTAGAGGCTAGATATCTTGAGCTTAGTGATCACCGATACCTCTCTCCATCCTGATAGACTTGCTGTTGGAAAGACGACAATGAACTTCGAAAGATTTCTGAGCCCCAATGAAATACCTGTACACAGTAATGAATGTCAATACAATTCTTGTAAACTCAACCACTTATGTTATGATACAATACTGATACTAGTACATGAATAATAAACCTATAAGAGCTGGGGGAATCTTGGTATGTTATATATGTTTATACACTGTGTTATGTTTATGTATTATATTGTAAATCATATAATATTAGTCCCCCTCTCTTTTGTGCTCTCTTTTGTGCTCTCTCCCCCCCTCTCTTTTGTGCTCTCCCCCCCCCCTCTCTTTTGTGCTCTCTCCCCCCCCCTCTCTTTTGTGCTCTCTTCCCCCCTCTCTTTTGCGCTCTCTTCCCCCCCCTCTCTTTTGTGCTCTCTTCCCCCCCCCCTCTCTTTTGTGCTCTCTCTCCCCCCCCCTCTCTTTTGTGCTCTCTCTCCCCCCCCCTCTCTTTTGTGCTCTCTTCCCCCCCTATCTTTTGTGCTCTCTCTCTTCCCCCCTCTTTTGTGCTCTTTTTCTTCCCCCCCTCTCTTTTGTGCTCTCTTTCTCCCCCCCTCTCTTTTGTGCTCTCTTTCTCCCCCGCCCTCTTTTGTGCTCTCTTTCTCCCCCCTCTCTTTTGTGCTCTCTTTCTCCCCCCTCTCTTTTGTGCTCTCTTTCTCCCCCCTCTCTTTTGTGCTCTCTTTCTCCCCCGTCTCTTTTGTGCTCTTTCCTCCCCCTCCTCTCTTTTGTGCTCTCTTTCTCCCCCCCTTTTGTGCTCTCTCCACCCTCTCTTTTGCTCTTTCTACAGACCACGCCCCCACAACGCCTGCTCCATCCGGTCATGCCCTCGTCACATCATGCCCCGTCCACTCCCCCCTCTTTTGCTCTCTCTTGCCCAACTCTTTTGCTGTCTCCCGCCTCTTTTGCGTGCTCTCTACAGACCACGCCCCCCACTACGCCTGCTCCATCCAGTCACGCCCCCACCACGCGGAAGTCACATCATGCCCCGCACACTCCCTCCGACAGCAGATCAAGTTAGTTTGTGTAGGGCCAGGTGTGTTTGTCCATGCGCTGTCTCTACTGCGCATGACAGCTTCGGAAAAATACACTTGGTCTATTATATTATAGGATATTTAAAGTCTTTTTCATGATATAACTAAACATCCTTTTAACTTTTGGAGCATTCTTCCCACTGTACTAAATGTTTTACTTTTAATTTTGACACCGCACTTAATCTAACCACTTGTTACAGTGTAGCTGTAACATCAAAAGTAAAACAATTCAGTAAAGTGTAAACCCAAAGCGGCTATAATAAACAAAATGTATGCTTACCTGATAAATTTCTTTCTTTCCGAATATGGAGAGTCCACGACGTCATTCAATTTACAAAGGAAAAAGAATAACACAAAGGTGTAGAGGTGCTGGAGGTTTAGTCAAAGATAACTGTCTTAATAAATGGTGGGGTCGTGGACTCTCCATATCCGGAAAGAAAGAAATTTATAAGGTAAGCATCGACGACGTCACTCAATTACTAGAGGACACAGAATGAACAGGGAGGGAGAACCAGACGGGCAGACCTAAACAGAAGGCACCATCGTTTGAAGAACCTTTCTACCAAAAGAGGCCTCAGCGAGGCAAAAGTATCAAATTTAGAAAAAGAATGCAGAGAGGACCAAGTTGCAGCCTTGCAAAGCTTTTCCACAAAAGCTCCCTTTTTTGAAAGCCCAAGAAGAGGAGACAGCCCTAATGGAATGAGCTGTAATTCTCTCAGGAGGCTGCTGTCCAGCAGTCTCATAAGCAAAACAAATCATACTTTTCAACCAGAGAAGGATTGGGACAGAGAGAAGGAACAACTATTTTCCTATTTGAAGAAACCCCAATTTAGTAAGAAGAACCGCCTTAGCCGCATGAAAGATAAGGTAAGGCAAATCACACTGCAAAGTCTCAGAGCAGAAGAGATAGCAATAAGAAACAAAACCTTCCAAGATAGCAAATTAATATCTATGGAATGTATTGGCTCAAACGGAGCCTGCTGCAAAACCTTAAGGACAAGATTAAGGCTCCAAGGAGGAGCAACAGGTTTAAACACAGGACTGATTCTGACCAGGGCCTGACAAAAAGATTGAACATCTGGCACATCCGCCAGACACTTGTGTAACAAAATAGATAATGCAGAAATCTGACCTTTCAGAGAACTGACTGACAACCCTTTCTCCAGACCTTCCTGGAGAAAAGAAAATTCTAGGAATCCTGACCTTACTCCAAGAGTAGCCCTTAGATTCACACCAATAAAGGTATTTATGCCATACCTTATGGCAATTTTTTTTGCGTATCAGGCTTGCGAGCCTGGATCGTGGTTCAATGTCCAAGCAGTCAGCTTCAGAGAAGCGAGATTTAGATGGAGGAATGGACTGAGTTAGATGGTCATTCCTTAGAGGCAACCTCCAAGGCGGCCGAGAAGACATCTTTACTAGGTCTGCATACCAGATCCTGAGAGACCATGCAGGTGCTATTAGAATTATCAATGCTCTCTTGTTTGATACGAGCAATAACTTGTGGAAGGATCGCAAATGGAAAAAACTGGTATGCTAGACCGAAATCCCAAGGAACCGCCAGAGAATCTATCAGAGCAGCCTAAGGATCTCTTGACCTTGAACCATACCTTGGAAGCTTGGCATTCTGCCGAGACGCCATCAGATCCAACTCCGGCACCCCCCATTTGAGGGTTAACATGGAGAGCACCTCCGGATGGAGAGCCCACTCCTGGGATGAAATGTCTGTCTGCTTAGGAAATCTGCTTCCCAGTTGTCCACTCCAGGAATGTGGATGGCAGATAGACAACAATTGTGAGCTTCCGCCCACAGAATAATCTGTGCCACCTCCTTCATGGCTAAGGAACTCCGAGTTCCTCCCTGGTGGTTGATGTAAGCCACTGAGGTGGTGATAACCGACTGAAACCTGATAAACTGGGCTAAGGACAATTGAGGCCGCCAACCCATAAGAGCATTGTATATCGCTCTCAACTCCAAGATGTTTATGGGAAGAGCAGACTCCTCCCGAGTCCATAGTCCCTGCGCCTTTAATGAGGCCTAGACTGCTCCCCAGCCTAGCAGGCTGGCGTCCTTGGTCACAATCACCCAGTAAGGTCTCTGGAAGCATGTGCCCTGAGACAGATGGTCCTGAGAAAGCCAGCATGGGAGAGAGTCTCTTGTCGACTGGTCTAGATCTATCCTCTGAGACAGATCTGAATGGTCTCTGTTCCATTGTATGAGCATGCATAATTGCAGAGCTCTCAAATAGAATCAAGAAAACATAATTTATGTAAGAACTTACCTGATAAATTCATTTCTTTCATATTAGCAAGAGTCCATGAGCTAGTGACGTATGGGATATACATTCCTACCAGAAGGGGCAAAGTTTCCCAAACCTTAAAATGCCTATAAATACACCCCTCACCACACCCACAATTCAGTTTAACGAATAGCCAAGAAGTGGGGTGATAAGGAGGGAAAGCATCAAAAATAAGGAATTGAATAATTGTGCTTTATACAAAAAAATCATAACCACCACAAAAAGGGTGGGCCTCATGGACTCTTGCTAATATGAAAGAAATGAATTTATCAGGTAAGTTCTTACATAAATTATGTTTTCTTTCATGTAATTAGCAAGAGTCCATGAGCTAGTGACGTATGGGTATAGCAGATACCCAAGATGTGGAACTTCCACGCAAGAGTCACTAGAGAGGGAGGGATAAAATAAAGACAGCCAATTCTGCTGAAAAAATAATCCACTACCCAAATCAAAAGTTTAAATTTTTATAATGAAAAAAACTGAAGTTATAAGCAGAAGAATCAAACTGAAACAGCTGCCTAAAGTACTATTCTACCAAAAACTGCTTCTGAAGAAGAGAAAACATCAAAATGGTAGAATTTAGTAAAAGTATGCAAAGAAGACCAAGTCGTTGCTTTGCAAATCTGATCAACAGAAGCTTCATTCTTAAAAGTCCAGGAAGTAGAAACTGACCTAGTAGAATGAGCCGTAATCCTCTGAGGCGGGGATTAACCCGACTCCAAATAAGCAAGATGAATCAAAAAGCTTTAACCAAGATGCCAAAGAAATGGCAGAAGCCTTCTGACCTTTCCTAAAACCAGAAAAGATAACAAATAGACTAGAAGTCTTTCTGAAATCTGAATAGCTTCAACATAATTTCAAAACTCTTACCACATCCAAAGAATGTAAGAATCTCTTCAAAGAATTCTTAGTATTAAGACACAAGGAAGGGACAATAATTCCTCTACTAATGTTGTTAAAATTCACAACTTTAGGTAAAAAATGAAAAGAAGACAGCAAAACCACCTTATCCTGATGAAAAATCAGAAAAAGGAGACTCACAAGAAAGAGCAGATAATTCAAAAACTGTTCTAGCTGAAGAGATGTCTGAAAGAAACAATACTTTCCATGAAAGTAATTTAAATGTCCAAAGACAGCATATGCTCAAACGGAAGAGCCTGTAAAGCCCTCAGAACCAAATTAAGACTCCAAGGAGGAGAAATTGGCTTAAATGACAGACTTGATATGAACCAAAGCCTGAACAAAACAATGAATAACAGAAAGATTAGCAAATTTTTCTGTGAAAACAGCACAGAAAAAGCAGAGATTTGTCCTTTCAAAGAACTTGCAGACAAAAACCCTTATCTAAACCATCCTGAAGAAACTATAAAATCCTAGGAATTCTAAAAGAATGCCAAAAGAATTTATAAGAAGAGCATCAAGAGATGTAAATCTTTCAAACTCGCTAATAAATCTTACTAGACACAGATTTATGAGCCTGCAACATAGTATTAATCACTGAGTCAGAGAAATTTCTAAGACAAAGTACTAAGCGTTAAATCTCCATACCATCAAATTAATAATTTGAGTTCCTGATGGATAAAATGAATGTTAAGATATAAGGTCTGGCCTTAATGGAAGTGACCAAGATTGGCAACTGGACATCCGAACAAGAACCATATACCAAAACCTGTGTGGCCATGCTGGAGCCACCAGCAACACAAAATATTGCTCCCTGATGATTTTGAAAATCACTCTAAAAAGAAGAACCAGAGGCGAAAAGATATAGGCAGATTGTTAACTCCAAGGAAGTGTCAATGCATAAACTGCTTCCGCCAGAGGATCCCCGGACCTGAATAGGCCCCTGGGAAGTTCCTTGTTTAGATGAGATGCCATCAAATCTATTTCTGGAAGCCCTCACATCTGAACAATTTGAAAAAATTCATCTGGGTAAAGAGACCATTCTCCCGGAAGTAAAGCTTGATTGACAGAGATAATCCGCTTCCCAATTGTCTATACCTGGGAAATGGACCGCAGAAATTAGACAGGAGCTGGATTTAGTCCAAGCAAGTATCCGAGATACTTCTTTCACAGCCTAAGGACTGAGAGTCCCACCCTGATGATTGACATACGCCACAGTTGTAAAAATTATCTGTCTGAAAAACAATAACGTCTCTTTCTTCAAAAAGAAGCCAAAACTGAAGAACTCTGAAGAACTCTGAAAAATGCACGGAGTTCCAAAATATCGATTGGTAATCTCGCCTCCTGAGATTTCCAAACCCCTTGTGCTGACAGAGATCCCCAGACAGCCTCCCAACCTAAAAGACTTGCATCTGTAGTGATCATGGTCCAGGTTGAATGAACCGAAGAGACCCGTAGAACTATATGATAGTGATCTAACCACCAAATCAAAGATAGTTGAACATTGGGATTCAAAGATATAAAAAGTGATATCCTAGAATCCCTGCACCATTAATTCAGTATAAAAAACTGGAAAGGTTTCTTATGAAAATGAGCAAAGGGAATCTAATCCAATGCTGCAGCCATAGTACCTAAAACTTCCATGCATACAGCAAGTGAAGGAAATAATAGACTGAAGGTTCCGACAAACGGAACCCAATAAAATTGTCACTTGTCTGCTAGAGACAAAGACATTGAGACAATCTATATGCAAACCTAAAAAAGGTGACCCTTGTCTGAGGAATCAAGGAGCTTTTGATAAAAAGATCCTCTAACCATGTGTTGAAGAAAAAACAAAAGTTGAATCATATGAGATTCCGCAGAACGAAAAGACTGAGCCAGTACCACAAGACCGTCCAAATAAGGAAACACTGAGAACCTTGAAAAGATTCTTAGAGCTGTCGCTAGACCAGAAGGAAAAGCAACAAATTGGTAATGCTTGTCAAAAAAAAGAGAATCTCAGAAAATGAAAATAATCTGAATGAAAACAGAAAATGAAGATATGCATCTATTGTATCTATTGTAAACAAATAATGCCATTACTGACCAAAAAGGCAGAATAGACCATATAAACTCCATTCTAAAAGATGGTATACTTATATGACAATTCAAAAAGATTTTCAGTCTTTGAAATAATGAATAGTTTTGAATAAAATCCCCAAATCCTGTTCCTAAAAAGGAACTGGTATAAATACCCCAGAAAACTCCAGGTCTGAGCAGCGCCTTGAGCCCCAACGGGTGACCAGCCGCGCTTCACAAGTACCCAATACATATAGGACTGAAACACACTTCAGGAAAGTGTGAGCCTTACTGGAATAGCTGGAATATGTTAGAGAGAGAAAAAATACTTCTCACAGACGGTTTTACTCTGAATCCTATTCTGTATCCAAATCTAAGAAGTTTGGACCGAATTGAACCAAACAAATTTATTCAAAAAGTCTTAACCTGCCCCTTACCAGCTAAGCTGGAATAAGAACTGCACCTAAATGCAAATTTGGGGAGCTGACTTTGATTTTTTAAATGGCTTAAATTGAATGAAGAAAACTTCCAATTATAAACATGTTACTTGGGGAAGAATTTAGAATTCCGTTCCTTAGTAAGAAAAAAAGCTTAAAATTTAGCCTTAGAACTCAATCTTGAAGCCCAGAGTAACAGTTGAAGAATTGAATCCAATTGTGAACCAAATAATTGATTACCTTGGAAAAAAAGAAATATGGAATTTAGAAATCAAATTAGCATTCCAAGATTGAAATCATAAAGTTCTTCTAACTAAAATAGCTAAAGACATAGATTAAACTTCATTGCGAAAATATCAAAAAAATGACGACACAAATGAAATTATTAGCATGTTGATCAACTTAACAATGCTAAACAAATCATAATCCGATACTTGTTGCACTAAAGTATCCAACCAGAAAGCTGAAGCAGTTGCAACATCAGCCAAATAAATTACAGGTCTAAGAAAAGTACCTGAAAATAAATAATTTTCCTTAAATAAGATACAAGTTTCCCAAGGAAAAAAATAAATACTATCTGCTATAGGAATAGGAGTATGTTAGCAAGAGTAGAGATAGTCCAATTAACTTGAGGGATCTTCCTCAAAACTTAAAACTAACTGCCGGCAAAGGATACAATTAAAAACCTTAAAGAAGGAATAAAATAAATTCCCAGCCTATTTTATTCCCTAGTATCAGGAACTGGAAAAAAACCTCTGAAGAAACCACAGAAGGTTAATAAGCAGAATTTAAATGTTAGCTAGTCTTAATCAAAAGAACTAGTTACTTCAATATCCAAAATATTCAACACCTTTTCAACAAAAAACGAATGTACTCTATTAAAAAATAAAAAAGTAGATTTGTTAGTGTCAATATCTGATGAAGAATATTCTGAATGAGAAAATACACCATCAGAGAAGGATAATTCAGTATGTTGTTGGTCATTGAAACTTCATGAACTAAATGAGAAGTTTAAAAAAGACCTAAAAATTTTATTAGAAGGCGGGATAGCAGACAAAGCCTTTATACTAGAATCAGAAAAATATTCTTATAAATTCCTAAATATATCTTGTACATAAGATGTAAAAAGAATAGCAATAGATAATGCATAAATACTAATGGACTCTGCAAGTAAAAGTTTATCATAAAAACTTATTACAAACCATAGCTAAATATAAACATTCATAACATTAAAATAAATGAACTTAGCTTTGGTAGGACTGATATCAGTCATCAGGAATCCCTCAGTATTTTCTGATACAGGAACAGCTTTTGAAATATCTTGCAATATGTAATAGAAAAAAACAACATATAAAGCAAAATTATCAAATTCCTTAAATGACAGTTTCAGGAATGGGAAAAAATGCAAAACAAACAAGCCTCTAGCAACCAGAAGCAACAAAAAAGTGAGACTGAAATAATGTGAAAAAAACTGGCGCCAAGTAGGACGCCCACATTTTTTGGCTCCAAGTAAGATGCCCACATTATTTGGCGCCAAGTATGACGCCCATATTTTTTTGGCGCCAAAAATGACACCCTCATTTTTTGGCGCAAAAAAACGTCTGTAACACACATGCGTCAAAAAATGACTCAACCATGTGTAAACTTCCGGCGTAAACTATGGCGCCAGAAATGACAAAATTTTGCCCCAAAAAAGTTCGCGCCAAGAATGACGCAATAAATTGAAGCATTTTCTGCCCCTGCAAGCCTAACAGCCCGCAAGGAAAAAAGTCAATTTGAAAATTTTTGAAGGTAAGAAAAAATATTTATTCATATGCATTTTCCCAAAAATAATGAAACTGACAGTCTGAAAGAAGGAATACTGATTAACCTGAATCATGGCAAATATAAGTTTAAAACAAAAGTATTTTGTTTACATATAAAGTGCCCAACCATAGCTTTGAGTGTCATAAATAGAAATAAGATTTACTTACCCCAAGACACTCATCTACATATAGTAGATAGCCAAACCAGTACTGAAACGAGAATCAGTAGAGGTAATGGTATATAAGAGTATATCGTCGATCTGAAAAGGGAGGTAGGAGAAGAAATCTCTACGACCGATAACAGAGAACCTATGAAATAGATCCCCTAGAGGAAGACCATTGTATTCAAATAGGTAATACTCTCTTCACATCCCTCTGACATTCACTGCACTCTGAGAGGAAAACCGGGCTTCAGCCTGCTGCGAAGCGCATATCAACGTAGAATCTAGCACAAACTTACTTCACCACCTCCATGGGAGGCAAAGTTTGTAAAACTGAATTGTGGGTGTGGTGAGGGGTGTATTTATAGGCATTTTAAGGTTTGGGAAACTTTGCCCCTCCTGGTAGGAATGTATATCCCATACGTCACTAGCTCATGGACTCTTGCTAATTACATGAAAGAAAAGGGAATGATGTCCATGAAAGCGACCATCAGACCAATTACCTCCATACATTGAGCCACTGATGGCCGAACAGTAGACTGAAGACAGAGGCAAGAGGAGAGAATTTTGGATTTTCTGACCTGCGTAAGAGAAATTTTCATAGATAGGGAATCTACTATGGTCCATAAAAGAAAAAACACCCTTGTAGCTGGAACAAGGGAACTCTTTTCCAGATTCACTTTCCAACCGTGGGAATGTAGAAAAGACAACAAGATCTCTGTATGAGAGTTTGCTTGTTGAAAAGATGGCGCCTGAACCAATATGTTGTCCAGGTATGGCACCACTGCAATTCCCTGAGACCTGATCACTGCCAAGAGAGCATCCAGAACCTTTTTGAAAATTATTGAGGCTGTGGCAATTTTAAACCGAAGGCCACAAACTGAAAGTGTTTGTCTAGAAAGGCGAATCCCAGGAATTTGTAATGATCCCTGTGGATGGGAACATGAAGATACACATCCTACGGGTCTATGGTCGTCATGAACTGACCATCTTGGACCAAAGGAAGAATGAAACGAATAGTTTCCATTTTGAAGGGCGGTACCCTGAGAAACTTGTAGAGGCACTTTAGGTCTAAAATGGGTCTAAAAGTTCGCTCTTTTTTGGGAACCTTGAACAGGTTTGAATAGAATCCTAGAACCTGTTCTCTTACTGGAACTGGAACAATCACTCCCAGGAAGGAAAGGTCCTGGTCTGCAGATAATCTGAGAGAGGTGGAATCTGCCCCTGGGAGGGAAAGTTTTGAATTCTATTTTGTAAACCTGAGATACTATGTCCACAGCCCAAGGATCTGGGACATCTCATCTCCACGCTTGACAAAACAGGGAAAGTCTGCCCCCCACTTGACCCGAACCTGGACGGGGGGCCGACCCTACATGCTGACTTAGACTCAGCTGATTGGGCTTCCAAGATGACTTGGACTGCTCCTGCTTGGAAGAGGAAGACTTTTGACCTTTGAAGTTACGAAAGGAACAAAAATTACTTTGACGTCCTTTAGGTCTGTTCTTCTTGTCTTGCGGTAGAAAAGACCCTTTTCCACCCATAATATCAGAAATTATTTTTGCCAGACCAGGTCCGAACAAGGTCTTCCCCTTGTAAGGAAGCGCCAGAAGCTTGGACATAGATGTAACATCAGCTAACCAAGATTTCAGCTACAATGCCCTGCGGGCTAGGACATTGAAGCCAGACATCTTGGCTCCCAGTCTAATAACTTGCATGTTAGCATCACAAATAAAGGAATTGGCTAGTTTGAGAGCCTTAATCCTATCTTGTAGCTCCTCTAACGGAGTCTCTACTAAAATTGATTCAGACAAGGCTTCGCACCAATAAGATGCCGCACTTGCTACTGTGGTAATACAAACTGCAGGTTACCTTTAAAGACCTTGATGAACATACATCATCTTCAAATAAGCTTCCAGCTTTTTGTCCATGGGATCCTTAAAGAAGCATCTATCCTATATAGGGATCGTAGTTCTCTTAGCCAGAGTACAAATAGCCCCTTCTACTTAAGGCACTGTGCGCCAAGAATCTTTAATGGAGTCTCCTCCATTGTGTACCTTCTTTAAAAGTACACAAAGGTGTTCAAGCTTAAATCTCAAGTTAGTATCAGATGAAGGAATAATACTGTCTGAATCTGAGATTTCACCCTCAGAGGCTACCGGCGTATCCTCCTCATCAGACTTAAGAGGGAGGGCAACATGCGTAGCAGTAGGTGGAACAGAAACTTTACTATCTGCATATAAAATATATATAGGGGGCGCCCTTGGTTGATATCCAAACAGATGATAAATATCCCAAAATAAGCTGCAGTGTGTTTATAGGCAAATATGATAACCTATCAAATGTAAAATAATATAAAAATATTGCAATACAGTGTATCAATACACAATTATACCAAAGTCCCAATTAGAGCTGCAACAACTAATCGGCATAATCGATAATCGATTATGAAAAACATAATTTATGTAAGAACTTACCTGATAAATTCATTTCTTTCATATTAGCAAGAGTCCATGAGCTAGTGACGTATGGGATATACATTCCTACCAGGAGGGGCAAAGTTTCCCAAACCTTAAAATGCCTATAAATACACCCCTCACCACACCCACAATTCAGTTTAACGAATAGCCAAGAAGTGGGGTGATAAGAAAGGAGCAAAAGCATCAAAAATAAGGAATTGGAATAATTGTGCTTTATACAAAAAAAATCATAACCACCACAAAAAGGGTGGGCCTCATGGACTCTTGCTAATATGAAAGAAATGAATTTATCAGGTAAGTTCTTACATAAATTATGTTTTCTTTCATGTAATTAGCAAGAGTCCATGAGCTAGTGACATATGGGATAGCAGATACCCAAGATGTGGAACTTCCACGCAAGAGTCACTAGAGAGGGAGGGATAAAATAAAGACAGCCAATTCCGCTGAAAAAATAATCCACAACCCAAATCAAAAAGTTTTAATCTTATAATGAAAAAAACTGAAATTATAAGCAGAAGAATCAAACTGAAACAGCTGCCTGAAATACTATTCTACCAAAAACTGCTTCTGAAGAAGAGAAAACGTCAAAATGGTAGAATTTAGTAAAAATATGCAAAGAAGACCAAGTTGTTGCTTTGCAAATCTGATCAACAAAAGCTTCATTCTTAAAAGCCCAGGAAGTAGAAACTGACCTAGTAGAATGAGCCGTAATCTTCTGAGGCGGGGATTAACCCGACTCCAAATAAGCATGATGAATCAAAATGTCAAAGAAATGGCAGAAGCATTCTGACCTTTCCTAAAATCAGAAAAGATAACAAATAGACTAGAAGTCTTTCTGAAATCTGAGTAGCTTCAACATAATATTTCAAAACTCTTACCACATCCAAAGAATGTAAGAATCTTACCAAAGAATTCTTAGGATTAGGACACAAGGGACAATAATTCCTCTACTAATGTTGTTAGAATTCACAACTTAGATAAAAATTGAAATGAGGACAGCAAAACCACCTTATCCTGATGAAAAATCAGAAAAAGGAGACTCACAAGAAAGAGCAGATAATTCAAAAACTGTTCTAGCTGAAGAGATGTCTGAAAGAAACAATACTTTCCATGAAAGTAATTTTAATGTCCAAAGAAAGCATATGCTCAAACGGAAGAGCCTGTAAAGCCCTCAGAACCAAATTAAGACTCCAAGGAGGAGAACTTGGCCTAATGACAGGCTTGATACGAACCAAAGCCTGAACAAAACAATGAATAAACAGAAAAATTTGAAAATTTTTCTGTGAAAACAGCACAGAAAAAGCAGAGATTTGTCCTTTCAAGAAACTTGCAGACAAAAACCCTTATCCAAATCATCCTGAAGAAACTATAAAATCCTAGGAATTCTAAAAGAATGCCAAGAGAATTTATAAGAAGAGCATCATGAGATGTAAATCTTCCAAACTCGATAATAAATCTTACTAGACACAGATTTATGAGCCTGCAACATAGTATTAATCACTGAGTCAGAGAAACTTCTATGACTAAGTACTAAGCGTTAAATTTTCATACCATCAAATTAATAATTTGAATTCCTGATGGAAAAAACGAATGTTAAGATATAAGGTCTGACCTTAATGGAAGTGACCAAGATTGGCAACTGGACATCCGAACAAGAACCATATACCAAAACCTGTGCGGCCATGCTGGAGCCACCAGCAACAAAAAAAGATTGCTCTCTGATGATTTTGAAAATCACTCTAAAAAGAAGAACCAGAAGCAAAAAAATATAGGCAGATTGATAACTCCAAGGAAGTGTCAATGCATACACTGCTTCCGCCTGAGGATCCCCGGACCTGAATAGGCCCCTGGGAAGTTCCTTGTTTAGATGAGATGCCATCAGATCTATTTCTGGAAGCCCTCACATCTGAACAATTTGAAAAAAACATATCTGGGTAAAGAGACCATTCTCCCATATGTAAAGCTTGATTGACAGATATAATCCGCTTCCCAATTGTCTATACCTGGGGAAAAAACCACAGAAATTAGATAGGAGCTGGATTTAGCCCAAGTAAATATCCAAGATACTTCTGTCACAGCCTAAGGACTGATAGTCCCACCCTGATGATTGACATACGCCATAGTTGTGACATTGTCTGTCTGAAAAACAATAAACGTCTCTTTCTTCAAAAAGAAGCCAAAAACTGAAGAACTCTGAGAAATGCACGGAATTCCAAAATATCAAATGGTAATCTCGCCTCCTGAGATTTCCAAACCCCTTGTGCTGACAGAGATCCTCAGACAGCCTCCCAACCTAAAAGACTCGCATCTGTAGTGATCATGGTCCAGGTTGAAAGAACCGAAGAGACCCGTAGAACTAAATGATGGTAATCTTAACCACCAAATCAAAGATAGTTAAACATTAGGATTCAAAGATATAAAAAGTGATATCCTAGAATCCCTGCACCATTAATTCAGCATAAAAAACTGGAAAGGTTTCCTATGAAAATGAGCAAAGGGAATCGAATCCAATGCTGCAGCCATGAGACCTAAAACTTCCATGCATATATAGCAACTGAAGGAAATAATAGAGACTGAAGGTTCCGACAAACGGAACCCAATAAAATTGTCACTTGTCTGTTAGAGACAAAGACATTGACACAATCTATCTGGAAACCTAAAAATGGTGACCCTTGTGTGAGGAATCAAGGAGCTTTTTTTTTTTTTGATAAAAAGATCCTCTAACCATGTCTTGAAGAAACAACAAAGTTGAATCGTATGAGATTCCGCAGAACGAAAAGACTGAGCCAGTACCATGAAATCGTCCAAATAAGGAAACACTGAGAACCTTGAAAAGATTCTTAGAGCTGTTGCTAGACCAAAAGGAAAAGCAACAAATTGGTAATGCTTGTCAAAAAAAGAGAATCGCAGAAAAAGAAAATAATCTGAATGTAATCAGAAAATGAAGATGTGTATATTGTATCTATTGTAAACAAATAATGTCATCACTGACCAAAAAGGCAGAATAGACCATATAAACACCATTCTAAAAGATGGAACACTTATATGACAAATCAAAAAGATTTTCTATCTTTGGGACAATGAATAGTTTTGAATAAAACCCCCAAACCCTGTTTCTAAAAATGGAACTGGTATAAATAGCCCAGAAAAACTCCAGGTCTGAGCAGCGTCTTGAACCCCAACGGGTAACCAGCCGCGCTTCACAAGTACCCAAAACATACAGGTCTGAAACACACTTCAGGAAAGTGTGAGCCTTAACTGGAATAGCTGGAATATGAGAGAGAAAAAAAGACTTCTCACAGACGGTTTTACTCTGAATCCTATTCTGTACCCAAAATCTAAGAAGTTTGGACCGAATTGAACCAAACAATTTCAAAAAAGTCTTAACCTGCCCCTTACCAGCTAAGCTGGAATAAGAGCCGCACCTACATGCAAATTTGGGGAGCTGACTTTGAACTGTTAAATGGCTTAATTGAATGAAGAAGAACTTTCAATTATAAACATGTTACTTGGGGAAGAATTTTGGATTCCGTTCCTTAGTAAGAACAAAAATCACTGACCAAAAAGGCACTAATATAAGCTTAAAATGTAGTCTTAGAACTCAATCTTGAAGCCCAGAGTAACAATTAAAGAATTGAATCCAAATATGAACCAAATACTTGATTACCTTGGAAAAGAAATATGGAATTTAGAAATCAAATTAGCATTCCAAGATTGAAATCACAAAGTTCTTCTAGCTAAAATAGCTAAAGACATAGATTAAACCTCATTTGCGAAAATATCAAAAAATGACGACACAAATTAAATTATTAGCATGTCGATTTAACAATGCTAAACAAATCATAATCCGATACTTGATCTTAAAGTATCCAACCAGAAGAATGAAGCAATTGCAACATCAGCCAAATAAATTACAGGTCTACGAAAAGTACCTGAAAATAAATAACATTCCTTAAATAAGATACAACCATCTGAAGGAAAAAAATAAATACAATTTCATATAGAATAATAGTATGTTAAGCAGGAGTAGAGATAGCCCCATTAACTTGGGGAATCTTTCCTCAAAAACTGAAAACTAACTGCCGGCAAAGAATACAATTTAAAAACCTTAAAGAAGGAATAAAAGAAATTCTCAGCCTATTCCATTCCCTAGAATCAGGAACTGGAAAAAAACTTCTGAAGAAACCACAAAAGGTTAATAAGTAGAATTTAAATGTTAGCTAGTCTTTAAATCAAAAGAACTAGTTACTTAAATATCCAAAATAATCAACACCTTTTCAACAAAGAACAAATGTACTCTATTAAAAAATAAAAAAGTAGTTTTGTTAGTGTCAATATCTGAGGAAGAAAATTCTGAATGAGAAAAAAACACCATCAGAGAAGGATAATTCAGTATGTTGTTGGTCATTTGAAACTTCATCAACTAAATAAGAAGTTTGAAAAAGACCTAAAAATTTTTTATTAGAAGGCGGGATGTCAGACAAAGCCTTTAAAATAGAATCAGAAAAATATTCTTATAAATTCCTAAGTATATCTTGTACATAAAATGTAAAAAGAATAGCAATATATAAAGCATAATACTAATGGACTCTGCATGTAAAAGTATATCATGATAACTTATTACAAACCATAGCTAAAGATAAACATTCATAACATTAAAATAAATTAACTTAGCTTTGGTAGGACTGATATCAGTCAACAGGAATCCCTTAGCATTTTCTGATACAGGAACAGTGTTTGAAAATATCTTGCAATATGTAAAAGAAAAAAACAACATATAAAGCAAAATTATCAAATTCCTTAAATGACAGTTTCAGGAATGGGAAATAATGCAAAATAAACAAGCCTCTAGCAACCAGAAGCAATAAAAAAGTGAGACTTAAATAATGTGAAAAATAGTGGAACAAGTAAGACGCCCACATTTTTGGAGCCAAGTACGACGCCCACTTTTTTTGGCGCCAAACATCCTTTGGCGCCGAAAAACAACGCCCACATTTTTTGGCGCAAAAAACGTCTGTAACACACGTACGCCAAAAAATAACGCAACCACGAACAAACTTCCGGCGCCATAGTTGACGAAAATGACAAAATTTTGCGCCATAAAAAGTTTGCGCCAAAAATGACGCAATAAATTGAAGCATTTTCTGCCCCTGCGAGCCTAACAGCCCACAGGGAAAAAAGTCAATTGAAAATTTTTAAGGTAAGAAAAATATAAATATTCATATGCATTATCCCAAAATAATGAAACTGACAGTCTGAAATAAGGAATACTGATTATCCTGAATCATGGCAAATATAAGTTTAAAACATATATTTAGAACTTTACATATAAAGTGCCCAACCATAGCTTTGAGTGTCATAAATAGAAATAAGATTTTACTTACCCCAAGACACTCATCTACATATAGTAGATAGCCAAACCAGTACTGAAACGAGAATCAGTAGAGGTAATGGTATATAAGAGTATATCGTCGATCTGAGAAGGGAGTTAGGAGAAGAAATCTCTACGACCGATAACAGAGAACCTATGAAATAGATCCCCTAGAGGAAGACCATTGTATTCAAATAGGCAATACTCTCTTCACATCCCTCTGACATTCACTGCACTCTGAGAGAAAAACCGGGCTTCAGCCTGCTGTGAAGCGCATATCAACGTAGAATCTAGCACAAACTTACTTCACCACCTCCATGGGAGGCAAAGTTTGTAAAACTGAATTGTGGGTGTGGTGAGGGGTGTATTTATAGGCATTTTAAGGTTTGGGAAACTTTGCCCCTCCTGGTAGGAATGTATATCCCATACGTCACTAGCTCATGGACTCTTGCTAATTACATGAAAGAAATAGTTGTCAACAAATCTCATAATCGATTAGTTAGTTTGCAATTAGTTGGTCTGTGCACAGCACCAGCTTCTTTACTCCAATGAGCTCCTGCACATGGTATTGTGTTTTATGGTTATGCCTAAAGGATGTCTAAAGACATTATACTTTTCACTTTTTTATTAGAACACTATAAGTTTAAGTTTACAACTATTCCTGTCTTATGTGCAACCCAGAAAAAAAATAGGAGTGATAATTTGGATTGCTTATATAAAATCAGGTGATTTGGGGCTATACTATGCATGATATAGTGCCAAGCTTGCTATTTACACCTAGCTCTAGATTGTTGTTTGTTATATGAATTCATGTCACTATTACCCGTTTGAACAATTTTTAGCGGATTGCTTGCTATTGCTGATATATGTACTTTATAGATAAATGTGTAAGGCTGTGTCCTGTTACTGATATATAGTCTTTAGCCCTTTTGCCTTTTTTTTTCTCTATTTTTAATTAATTGGAATATGTACCAAATTCAACCTCTATAAGTATATATCTTATTTTAAGAGTGCACTAGATATTTTCCCCCTAACCTTATAGATGGTTATTTACCACGGCATATAGATATTCAAGATATTTTTATGTTAAAATGAAGTCCAGGCTTACTTTGTTGAGAGGCCCTTGCATTGGTGGAGAACTAACACAGATAAATATCCCACCTTGGTGAAATTGGCAAAACCCTATTTATGCATCTCAGGCACCTCAACACCATCTGAGCACCTCTTCTCTGCTGCAGGCAAAATAGCTTTCAAAAAAGAGAGCCAGCCTCAGCCAGGAGCATGTGGTCATGTTGACATTTGTGCATTTGAATGTAAAGTTTCTGAAAAAGTAAATAACAGAATGTTATAAACAGTGGTAGTTTATCTCTTTCTAGTTCTACCTCTTTTCAAACAGTTTGTGGTTTTGTTTTGCTTAATTATAAAAAATTTGTTCTGCTGCTTAAAAAATTGGACAAACAGTTGTTTTAATGTAAAGTTATTCACTCGTCTTGAACAGCCTCTACTGTGATATAGTCTCTTGATCTATATATGTTTGAGTGCTCTGTACTATCCATTCTTTCTTTTTTTGTTATATCTATTATTACTAGGATAGTGAGCACCCCCCAGTAGATATTTGAATGTTGGGGATATTACCCACTAACTATATGGTCAGTTCTTTCTGACTATGCACTGTATCAGTGATTTGTCTGGGGTTTAATATAGAAATTATTACTCTAGCCCACCCTTATCTATATACTTGAATTCCAAACAAGGTCTTACACCCTTGTAGGGAATAGCTAATAACTTAGACTTAGAAGAAACATCCGCAGACCAGGATTTTAACCAAAGGGCTCGGCGAGCTAGAACCGCAAAACCAGACATTTTTGCTCCAAGTTTAATGACCTGTAAGGAACCATCAGTAATAAAGGAATTAGCTAACTTAAGAGCCTTAATCCTGTCCTGGATCTCCTCAAGAGGAGTATCTATCTGAATTGAATCAGACAAGGTATCAAACCAGTAAGCTGCAGCGCTGGTAACAGTAGCAATACACACCGCAGGCTGCCATTGAAGACTTTGGTGAACATACATTTTCTTTAATAATGCCTTCAATTTCTTAAACATTGGATCCTTAAAAGAACAACTATCCTCTATGGGAACAAGGTCAGTCCAGCCCCAAATTTCGAGGCAATTCTCCACTGAACAAGGGAAATAGCAACCCCAGACAATTGTTTCTGACTGCTTTGGGCCTCATCAGTGAGGTGCAGCTACATCCCTCAAAGCACATTGGGCAAGGAGTTCACACCTGCCCCCCCATTACTCTTAGGGAGACTTTCCACAGGGTCATAATATAAATACATACAGAAAGATAAGCATTCTGCCAGGAACAAACAGCTCAGTGGCTTGTTCTATGGCCTGGTTACCACCTAAAAGCATTTCACAGAGAAACACTTTCCTGAAGTATATCAGTCTAACCCTAACAAGGTCAGTCCAGCCCTGAGAAAAAAAAAGGCAATTCTCCTCTGAAGAAGGGAAATGGCAACCACAGACAATTGCCCCCCATCACCCTTAGGGAGACTTTCCCCAGTGTAATAATACAAATACATACAGAAAGAAATGCAATCTGCCAGGAACAAACAACTAGTCTGATCTCACCTAACAAAGACAGTCTAGTCTGAAATACCAGGCTATTCTCCACTGAACAAGGGAAATGGCAACCCCAGATAAGGGAATGTTTTATGTTTGAACACGGTATTTGAAATAGCATTTAAAAATCGATTTTATTTTTATTGAGGATGCAAGAAATAATTAACATTATACAGGTATAAAAGAAAGACAAATGAAAAAGTACATTTTATATTACAAAACATAACTTTAGAGCAAAAATAGACATGAAATATGAAAGCAACCGCCCCCCCCCTTCTCACTACAGTGATAGTAGGCACTCTTGGTCCTCTGTCAGATTATTTTTTATAAACTTCATTAGGGTAAAGGCCAATCATGTGCCTTTTGCAGATGATGGCTCCAGAGTTGTATATAGAAGATATAGTTAAACTTCTGTACTAATGAGAAAAATAGGAATAAAACCTTAATAGTAAAAAAAAACTTCTGAACAGGCTCTCTAAATTGGAGGGGAACAACAATTTATATATCTTACCTGATAAATTAATGTATTTCATGGTGGCGAGAGTCCACAAGGACCAGGAGGAAAAGTTTCCCAAACTGCAAAAGTCTATAAAACCTCTCCCACCTCACTCATACCTCATTATAATGTATAGCCAAGTGGTGAGGTGTTAAAGAGTAAAAGCCAAAAATACAGGAAAAAAAGATGTGCTTTAAACAAAAAACAACTACCCCAAACGGGTGGGGGCTCCTGGACTCTTGCCACCATGAAAGAAATTAATTTATCAGGTAAGATATAAATTATGTTTTCTTTGATATAGGGGGCAAGAGTCCACGAGCTGTTACGTATGAAATACCCAAGATGTGCAAGTCCATGAGAAACAAAAGGGAGAGATTAAAATAAAAACGTCTTTTTTCGCTGAGAAATTCATTCCATAACCCAAAAATGTTGTTTCAGACAAACTCAATATATAGGCACAATCATCATACTGAGACAACAGCCTGAAGGACCTTTCTACTAAAGGCCGTTTGTAACTAAGCAAAAACATAAAAATGGTAACATTTAGGAAAAGGTATGCAGAGAAGACAAAGTGGCTGTTTTGCAAATTTGATCAACTGAAGCCTCATTCTTTAAAGCTCAAGATGTGGCAACCGGTCTAGTAGAATGAGCTGTAATCTTCTGTGGCGGGGCTGAACCCCCTCCAAATAAGCTTTGTGAATAAAAAAAAGTTTCAACCAAGAGGCTAAATAAATAGCCAAGGCTTTCTGGCCTTTCTTAGGGCCAGAAAAAAAGAAAAAATAGACTAGAAGTCTTTCTGAGTCTTAGTAGCATCAACATATTTCAATGCTCTAACAAAATCCAAATAATTTTCAGAAGCATTTTTTGGATTAGGACACAAGGAGGGGAGGATTATTTCCCTAGTAACTTTGAGATGAATCAACTTTTGGCAAAAATTTAAATGTAGTCCGGAAAACAGCTTTATCGTGATGGAAAATCAGATAAGGAGACTCACAAGAGAGAGCAGACAATTCAGAAACACTTCTAGCATAAGAAGACTCCAATAGAAATAGGCCTAAAAACAGGTTTAATCTGGATTAAAGACTGAACAAAACAAACATCAGGAAATTTAGCAATCTTCTTATGAAATAGTACAGAAAGAACAGTAATTTGTCCTTTCAAAGAACTGGCAGATAAACCTTTACTTTATCTAAACAATTCGGCAAAACCTGAAGAATACTAGGAATGCTTAAATAATGCCAGGAATAATAATAATGGTTTATAAAACGCAAAATATAAGTTTTCCAAACTTTGTGATAGATTTTCCTAGAAACAGGCTTGCAAGCCTGAATCATAGTGTTAATCACAGAGTCAGAGAATCCTCTATGACTTAGAACTAAACATTCAATTTCCATACCATCAAGTGTAGAGACTTTAGATCTGGATGGAAGAAGGGACCTTTAGAAAGAAGGTTTGGCCTAAGAGAAAGAGGCCATGGTGGGAAACTGGACATTCAGGTCCACATACCAAATCCTGTAAGGCCACACTGGGGCTATTAAGATTAAAAATGACTGTTTAAATTTTATCTTGGAAATCAATCTGGAGGTAATCTTTGTCTGAGGAATCAAGGAACTCTGGTAAATTGATCCTCCAACCATGTCTTTGAAGAAACAACAATAGTTTCATGTGAGATTCTGCTAAATGAAAAGACCAAGCTAGTAACAAGATACCGTCCAGGTAAGGAAAAACTGCAATACCCTGAGCTCTGATCACAGATAAAAGGGGACTGAGAACCTTGGTAAATATTCTTGGAGCTGAAGTGAGAGCAAACGAAAGAGCAACAAACTGATAATACTTTTCCAGAAAAGAAAACCTCAGAAAATGGTAAGGTGAATTAGGATGTGAAGGTAAGCATGCCGTAAATCTATTGTGGACATAAAGTTACCTTGATGAAACAAAAGGCAAAATAGTCCTGATAGTTTCCATTTTGAAAGTTGAAATTCTTACAAACTTATTTAGAGTCTTCAGATCCTGAATTGGTCTGAAAGAGTCTTCTTTCTTTGGTACAATAAAGAGATTGGAATAAAATCCCATTCCCTGTTCCTGCAAATGAACTGGAACAATTACTCCCATATCTTCCAGATCTGAGACAAACTGAAGAAAAGCTTGAGCTTTTATTGGATTTTTTTTTAAATATGAGTTAGAAACAACATTCCTATGGGAGGTCTTATTTTGAATCCAGTTCTATATACCTGAGAAATAATGTTTGGAATCCAGGTATTTTGGACAGATTGTAACCAAGCTTTCTGAAAAAGGTTTAATCTGCCACCTACCACAATACTGGGTTGAGGGTTGTACCTTTATGCAGTAATGGAGACTGGATTCTATTTCTTATTCTGTTTGGATTTGTTCCAATTTGAAGTGGGTTTCCAGACTGAACCAGAGGGTTTAAGGGAGGAGTCATTTTTCTGTTCTCTATTCTGATGAATGGAACGAAAACAATTGGGAGCATTAAATTTCCCTTTTGACTTTTTGTCTTTAGGAACAAAAGCTCTTTTAGCTCCAGTAATAATAGAAATAATAGAATCCAGTTGAAACCCAAACAATTTCTTTCCTTGAAAAGCAAGAGAGAATCTAGTTTTAGACATCTCAGAATTCCAGGATTTAATACAAATGGCTCTTCTGGCAAGAATAGCTAGAGACATGCTTTTGATGTTAATTTTCATATTATCAAATACTGCATCACAAATAAAATTGTTTCCAAGTAAATTCAATAAATGATAATATTCAGGGTCAGTGGATAACTGCTGTATTTTGTAGGTCAGGACATACTAGTAGAAAGTAAAATTTGAACTGAGATTTTTCGTTTATTTGAAGTGGTAGGGCCTTCGAAATGGCAGTAGCAATTCATTTTCTCATTGCTGGGGGTACGCCATCTGCATCTATCTTTTAGGAAGAGACAGTAGGCGCAAGAGTACACATAGAAACATTAGATTGATCGTTATGCAATAAAAAAAATCTAAGCATAAGTCCTATAAATGAGCTGAAGAAACTACTGCCCCTTATCTCAGTTATTTTGACAGGCCTACATTTTAGCCAATCAGTGTTGACTCAAATAACTTCACCGGAGTGTGCACATTGTTATCTATATGACACACATGAACTAGCAATGTCTAACTGTCAAAAACTGTTGAAATGCACTGGGATAAGAGGCAGCTCAACAGCTTAAAAATTAGCATATGAGCCTACCTAGGTTTAGCTTTCCACAAAGAATACCAAGAGAGCAAAACAAATTTGATGATAAAAGTAAATGGGAAAGCGGTTTAAAATTGCATGCCCTATTGGAATCATGAAATTTTAATTTGGACTAGATTGTCCCTGAAAAAACAATTTATGTAATAACTTACCAGATAAATTCATTTCTTTCATGGTAGCAAGAGTCCATGAGCTAGTGACGTATGGGATATACATTCCTACCAGGGGGGGGCAAAGTTTCCCAAACCTGAAATGCCTATAAATACACCTCCCATCTCACTCATACCTCAGTTTTACAAACTTTGCCTCCTTAGGAGGTGGGGAAGCAGGATGTACTTGATTTCTTCTGTGAAAAGGCGCTTCTAAGCATATTGAAGCCCAGTTCCTCTCTAAGTGCAGTGTTTGTCTGAGGGATGTGAAGGGAGTATTGCCTGATGATACCATGTTTTTCCCTATGGGAAATCTATTCATAAGGCTCTTTGTAAATCGGTCGCAGGGATTCATCTGCTGCCTACCTTTATAGATTGACAATATACTATTGTACTATTACCTCTGCTGATATGTTTCAGTACTGGTTTGGCTGTCTGCTATATGTGGATGGGTGTCTTACACGGTAAGAATATACTTTTATCATATAAGACACTCTCAGCTATGGATTGGGCACTTTTTAACTAAAGTTGTTATATATTGTTTGTATACATGCCTTGAGTCAGTAATCCACTGCTCTTTTTTAGTGACTTTATTTGTGGCTAAATATTTGTCAAGGTTGGTAGAGTCTGTGAAACACAGGTTTTTTTTGGAGCTAGTAATTTATTTATAAATTAGGATGCTAAGTATTATGTTAGTCTAATGGAATGCTGATAATCACATTTTATGCAGCTATAATAGAAGTATCCATTAGGCTTTATTTAGGTACATATAGGTGGCAAGAGTCCATGAGCTAATGACATAAGGCATATAATACCCAAGATGTGGAAGTCCACAAGTCACTAGAGAGGGAAGGATAAAATAAAAAACATAATTTATGTAAGAACTTACCTGATAAATTCATTTCTTTCATATTAGCAAGAGTCCATGAGCTAGTGACGTATGGGATATACATTCCTACCAGGAGGGGCAAAGTTTCCCAAACCTCAAAATGCCTATAAATACACCCCTCACCACACCCACAATTCAGTTTAACGAATAGCCAAGAAGTGGGGTGATAAAAAAGTGCGAAAGCATATAAAATAAGGAATTGGAATAATTGTGCTTTATACAAAAATCATAACCACCACAAAAAAAAAAGGGCGGGCCTCATGGACTCTTGCTAATATAAAAGAAATGAATTTATCAGGTAAGTTCTTACATAAATTATGTTTTCTTTCATGTAATTAGCAAGAGTCCATGAGCTAGTGACGTATGGGATAATGATTACCCAAGATGCGAATCTTTACACACAAGAGTCACTAGAGAGGGAGGGATAAAATAAAGACAGACAATTCCTGCTGAAAATAATCCACACCCAAAATAAAGTTTAATGAAAAACATAAGCAGAAGATTCAGACTGAAACCGCTGCCTGAAGTACTTTTCTACCAAAAACTGCTTCAGAAGAAGAAAATACATCAAAATGGTAGAATTTAGTAAAAGTATGCAAAGAGGACCAAGTTGCTGCTTTGCAAATCTGATCAACCGAAGCTTCATTCCTAAACGCCCAGGAAGTAGAAACTGACCTGGTAGAATGAGCTGTAATCCTCTGAGGCGGAGTTTTACCCGACTCAACATAGGCAAGATGAATTAAAGATTTCAACCAAGATGCCAAAGAAATGGCAGAAGCTTTCTGGCCTTTTCTAGAACCGGAAAAGATAACAAATAGACTAGAAGTCTTTCGGAAAGACTTAGTAGCTTCAACATAATATTTCAAAGCTCTAACAACATCCAAAGAATGCAATGATTTCTCCTTAGAATTCTTGGATTAGGACATAATGAAGGAACCACAATTTCTCTACTAATGTTGTTGGAATTCACAACTTTAGGTAAAAATTCAAAAGAAGTTCGCAACACCGCCTTATCCTGATGAAAAATCAGAAAAGGAGACTCACAAGAAAGAGCAGATAATTCAGAAACTCTTCTGGCAGAAGAGATGGCCAAAAGGAACAAAACTTTCCAAGAAAGTAATTTAATGTCCAATGAATGCATAGGTTCAAAGGGAGGAGCTTGAAGAGCTCCCAGAACCAAATTCAAACTCCAAGGAGGAGAAATTGACTTAATGACAGGTTTTATACGAACCAAAGCTTGTACAAAACAATGAATATCAGGAAGAATAGCAATCTTTCTGTGAAAAAGAACAGAAAGAGCAGAGATTTGTCCTTTCAAGGAACTTGCAGACAAACCCTTATCTAAACCATCCTGAAGAAACTGTAAAATTCTCGGTATTCTAAAAGAATGCCAAGAAAAATGATGAGAAAGACACCAAGAAATATAAGTCTTCCAGACTCTATAATATATCTCTCTAGATACAGATTTACGAGCCTGTAACATAGTATTAATCACAGAGTAAGAGAAACCTCTTTGACCAAGAATCAAGCGTTCAATCTCCATACCTTTAAATTTAAGGATTTCAGATCCTGATGGAAAAAAGGACCTTGTGACAGAAGGTCTGGTCTTAACGGAAGAGTCCACGGTTGGCAAGAGGCCATCCGGACAAGATCCGCATACCAAAACCTGTGAGGCCATGCCGGAGCTACCAGCAGAACAAACGAGCATTCCTTCAGAATCTTGGAGATTACTCTTGGAAGAAGAACTAGAGGCGGAAAGATATAGGCAGGATGATACTTCCAAGGAAGTGATAATGCATCCACTGCCTCCGCCTGAGGATCCCGGGATCTGGACAGATATCTTGGAAGTTTCTTGTTTAGATGAGACGCCATCAGATCTATTTCTGGAAGTTCCCACATTTGAACAATCTGAAGAAATACCTCTGGGTGAAGAGACCATTCGCCCGGATGCAACGTTTGGCGACTGAGATAATCCGCTTCCCAATTGTCTACACCTGGGATATGAACCGCAGAGATTAGACAGGAGCTGGATTCCGCCCAAACCAAAATTCGAGATACTTCTTTCATAGCCAGAGGACTGTGAGTCCCTCCTTGATGATTGATGTATGCCACAGTTGTGACATTGTCTGTCTGAAAACAAATTAACGATTCTCTCTTCAGAAGAGGCCAAAACTGAAGAGCTCTGAAAATTGCAAAATATTGATCGGTAATCTCACCTCCTGAGATTCCCAAACTCCTTGTGCCGTCAGAGATCCCCACACAGCTCCCCAACCTGTGAGACTTGCATCTGTTGAAATTACAGTCCAGGTCGGAAGCACAAAAGAAGCCCCCTGAATTAAACGATGATGATCTGTCCACCACGTTAGAGAGTGTCGAACAATCGGTTTTAAAGATATTATTTGAGATATCTTTGTGTAATCCTTGCACCATTGATTCAGCATACAGAGCTGAAGAGGTCGCATGTGAAAACGAGCAAAGGGGATCGCGTCCGATGCAGCAGTCATAAGACCTAGAATTTCCATGCATAAGGCTACCGAAGGGAATGATTGTGACTGAAGGTTTCGACAAGCTGAAATCAATTTTAGACGTCTCTTGTCTGTTAAAGACAGAGTCATGGACACTGAATCTATCTGGAAACCCAGAAAGGTTACCCTTGTCTGAGGAATCAATGAACTTTTTGGTAAATTGATCCTCCAACCATGATCTTGAAGAAACAACACAAGTCGATTCGTATGAGATTCTGCTAAATGTAAAGACTGATCAAGTACCAAGATATCGTCCAAATAAGGAAATACCACAATACCCTGTTCTCTGATTACAGACAGAAGGGCACCGAGAACCTTTGTAAAAATTCTTGGAGCTGTAGCTAGGCCAAACGGCAGAGCCACAAAATGGTAATGCTTGTCCAGAAAAGAGAATCTCAGGAACTGATAATGATCTGGATGAATCAGAATATGCAGATATGCATCCTGTAAATCTATTGTGGACATATAATGCCCTTGCTGAACAAAAGGCAAGATAGTCCTTACAGTTACCATCTTGAACGTTGGTATCCTTACATAACGATTCAATATTTTTAGATCCAGAACTGGTCTGAAGGAATTCTCCTTCTTTGGTACAATGAAGAGATTTGAATAAAACCCCATCCCCTGTTCCGGAACTGGAACTGGCATAATTACTCCAGCCAACTCTAGATCTGAAACACAATTCAGAAATGCTTGAGCTTTCACTGGATTTACTGGGACACGGGAAAGAAAAAATCTCTTTGCAGGAGGTCTCATCTTGAAACCAATTCTGTACCCTTCTGAAACAATGTTCTGAATCCAAAGATTGTGAACAGAATTGATCCAAATTTCTTTGAAAAAACGTAACCTGCCCCCTACCAGCTGAGCTGGAATGAGGGCCGCACCTTCATGAGGACTTAGAAGCAGGCTTTGCCTTTCTAGCAGGCTTGGATTTATTCCAGACTGGAGATGGTTTCCAAACTGAAACTGCTCCTGAGGATGAAGGATTAGGCTTTTGTTCTTTGTTGGAACGAAAACGATTATTAGCCCTGTTTTTACCTTTAGATTTTTTATCCTGTGGTAAAAAAGTTCCTTTCCCACCAGTAACAGTTGAGATAATAGAATCCAACTGAGAACCAAAAAATTTGTTACCCTGGAAAGAAATGGAAAGTAGAGTTGATTTAGAAGCCATATCAGCATTCCAAGTCTTAAGCCATAAAGCTCTTCTAGCTAAAATAGCTAGAGACATAAACCTGACATCAACTCTGATAATATCAAAAATGGCATCACAGATAAAATTATTAGCATGCTGAAGAAGAATAATAATATCATGAGAATCATGATCTGTTACTTGTTGCGCTAAAGTTTCCAACCAAAAAGTTGAAGCTGCAGCAACATCAGCCAAAGATATAGCAGGTCTAAGAAGATTACCTGAACACAGATAAGCTTTTCTTAGAAAGGATTCAATTTTCCTATCTAAAGGATCCTTAAACGAAGTACCATCTGACGTAGGAATAGTAGTACGTTTAGCAAGGGTAGAAATAGCCCCATCAACTTTAGGGATTTTGTCCCAAAATTCTAATCTGTCAGACGGCACAGGATATAATTGCTTAAAACGTTTAGAAGGAGTAAATGAATTATCCAATTTATCCCATTCTTTGGAAATTACTGCAGAAATAGCATTAGGAACAGGAAAAACTTCTGGAATAACCACAGGAGATTTAAATACCTTATCCAAACGTTTAGAATTAGTATCAAGAGGACCAGAATCCTCTATTTCTAAAGCAATTAGTACTTCTTTAAGTAAAGAACGAATAAATTCCATTTTAAATAAATATGAAGATTTATCAGCATCAATCTCTGAGACAGAATCCTCTGAACCAGAAGAGTCATCAGAATCAGAATGATGATGTTCATTTAAAAATTCATCTGTAGGGAGAGAAGTTTTAAAAGATTTTTTACGTTTACTAGAAGGAGAAATAACAGACATAGCCTTCTTTATGGATTCAGAAACAAAATCTCTTATGTTATCAGGAACATTCTGCACCTTAGATGTTGAAGGAACTGCAACAGACAATGGTACATTACTAAAGGAAATATTATCTGCATTAACAAGTTTGTCATGACAATTAATACAAACAACAGCCGGAGGAATAGCTACCAAAAGTTTACAGCAGATACACTTAGCTTTGGTAGATCCAGCGCTAGACAGCGATTTTCCTGTAGTATCTTCTGACTCAGATGCAACGTGAGACATCTTGCAATATGTAAGAGAAAAAACAACATATAAAGCAAAATTGATCAAATTCCTTAAATGACAGTTTCAGGAATGGGAAAAAATGCCAAAGAACAAGCTTCTAGCAACCAGAAGCAATGAAAAATGAGACTTAAATAATGTGGAGACAAAAGCGACGCCCATATTTTTTAGCGCCAAATAAGACGCCCACATTATTTGGCGCCTAAATGCTTTTGGCGCCAAAAATGGCGCCACATCCGGAACGCCGACACTTTTGGCGCAAAATAACGTAAAAAAATGACGCAACTTCCGGCGACACGTATGACGCCGGAAACGGAAAAGATTTTTTGCGCCAAAAAAGTCCGCGCCAAGAATGACGCAATAAAATGAAGCATTTTCAGCCCCCGCGAGCCTAACAGCCCACAGGGAAAAAGAGTCAAATTTTTGAAGGTAAGAAAAAATGAATAATTCAAATGCATTATCCCAAATATGAAACTGACTGTCTGAAAAATAAGGAATGTTGAACATTCTGAGTCAAGGCAAATAAATGTTTGAATACATATATTTAGAACTTTATAAACAAAGTGCCCAACCATAGCTTAGAGTGTCACAGAAAATAAGATTTACTTACCCCAGGACACTCATCTACATGTTTGTAGAAAGCCAAACCAGTACTGAAACGAGAATCAGCAGAGGTAATGGTAAATATAAGAGTATATCGTCGATCTGAAAAGGGAGGTAAGAGATGAATCTCTACGACCGATAACAGAGAACCTATGAAATAGACCCCGTAGAAGGAGATCACTGCATTCAAATAGGCAATACTCTCCTCACATCCCTCTGACATTCACTGCACGCTGAGAGGAAAACCGGGCTCCAACTTGCTGCGGAGCGCATATCAACGTAGAATCTAGCACAAACTTACTTCACCACCTCCATCGGAGGCAAAGTTTGTAAAACTGAATTGTGGGTGTGGTGAGGGGTGTATTTATAGGCATTTTGAGGTTTGGGAAACTTTGCCCCTCCTGGTAGGAATGTATATCCCATACGTCACTAGCTCATGGACTCTTGCTAATTACATGAAAGAAAGAGCTATTTACGCTGAGCGGATGGGAAACACTACACTACAGAAAATTTTGTAATAAAAGTGGGAGAGAGGGGGGAAATAATTAAAATAAAACTGATCTAAGGGATCTGGGAGGGAGTGAGGGTTGGTATTTGGGGGAGGGAGCTACACTACAGAAAAAATAAATAAATCTTTTTTTGTAAACTGGGTACTGGCAGACAGCTGCCAGTACCCAAGATGGCTCCCAATAAGTTAGAGCGGGAGGGTTAGAGAGCTGTTTGGGGGGGGGATCAGGGAGGTTGGGGGCTAAGGAGGGATCCTACACAGCAGCATATGCAAATATGCTAAAAAAAAATATATATATTTTTTAAGAGATAGATTTTATTTTAGTACAGGCAAACTTTCTGCCAGTACTTAAGATGGCGGGGACAATTGTGGGGTGGGGGAGGGATGAGAGCTGTTTGGGAGGGATCAGGGGGTGTGATGTGTCAGGTGGGAGGCTGATCTCTACACTAAAGCTAAAATTAAACCTGCAAGCTCCCTACAAGCTACCTAATTAACTCCTTCACTGCTAGCCATAATACACGTGTGACGCGCAGCGGCATTTAGCGGCATTCTAATTACCAAAAAGCAACGCCAAAGCCATACATGTCTGCTATTTCTGAACAAAGGGGATCCCAGGGAAGCATTTGCAACCATTTGTGCCATAATTGCACAAGCTGTTTGTAAATAATTTCAGTGAGAAACCTAAAATTGTGAAAAATTTTACTTTTTTTTTTAATTTGATCTCATTTGGTGGTGAAATGTACCAAAATGGGCCTAGATCAATACTTGGGGTTGTCTACTACACTAAAGCTAAAATTAACCCTAGAAGCTCCCTAATTAACCCCTTCACTGCTGGGCATAATACACGTGTGGTGCGTAGCATTTAGCGGCATTCTAATTAGCAAAAAGCAATGCCAAAGCCATATATATATATATATGCTATTTCTGAACAAAGGCGATCCCAGAGAAGCATTTATAACCATTTATGCCATAATTGCACAAGTTGTTAGTAAATAATTTCAGTGAGAAACCTTAAGTTTGTGAAAATATTTGTGAAAAAGTGAACAATTTTTTTTATTTGATCGCATTTGGCGGTGAAATGGTGGCATGAAATATACCAAAATGGGCCTAGATCAATACTTTGGGATGTCTTCCAAAAAATAAATAATTTTATATATAATATAAGTATATATATATATATATATACACACACACACATGCCAAGGGATATTCAGGGATTCCTGACAGATATCAGTGTTCCAATGTAACTAGTGCTACTTGTGTTTGTTGCCCTATAACTTGCAAAAAAAGCAAAGAACATGTAAACATTGGGTATTTCTAAACTCAGGACAAAATTTAGAAACTATTTAGCATGGTTGTTTTTTGGTGGTTGTAGATGTGTAACAGATTTTGGGGGTCAAAGTTAGAAAGTGTGTTTTCAATTTTTCCTCATTTTATAATATTTTAATAGTAAATGATAAGATATGATGAAAAACATAATTTATGCTTACCTGATAAATTTATTTCTCTTGTGGTGTATCCAGTCCACGGATCATCCATTACTTGTGGGATATTCTCCTTCCCAACAGGAAGTTGCAAGAGGATCACCCACAGCAGAGCTGCTATATAGCTCCTCCCCTAACTGCCATATCCAGTCATTCGACCGAAACAAGCCGAGAAAGGAGAAACCATAGGGTGCAGTGGTGACTATAGTTTAAATTAAAATTTAGACCTGCCTTAAAAGGACAGGGCGGGCTGTGGACTGGATACACCACAAGAGAAATAAATTTATCAGGTAAGCATAAATTATGTTTTCTCTTGTAAGGTGTATCCAGTCCACGGATCATCCATTTCTTGTGGGATACCAATACCAAAGCTAAAGTACACGGATGAAGGGAGGGACAAGGCAGGCTTAAATGGAAGGAACCACTGCCTGTAGAACCTTTCTCCCAAAAATAGCCTCCGAAGAAGCAAAATTATCAAATTTGTAAAATTTTGAAAAGGTATGAAGCGAAGACCAAGTCGCCGCCTTGCAAATATGTTCAACAGAAGCCTCATTTTTAAAGGCCCAGGTGGAAGCCACAGCTCTAGTAGAATGAGCTGTAATCCTTTCAGGGGGCTGCTGTCCAGCAGTCTCATAGGCTAAGCGTATTATGCTCCGAAGCCAAAAAGAAAGAGAGGTTGCCGAAGCTTTTTGACCTCTCCTCTGTCCAGAGTAAACAACAAACAGTGTAGATGTTTGGCGAAAATCTTTAGTAGCTTGTAAGTAAAACTTTAAAGCACGGACCACGTCCAGATTATGTAAAAGGCGTTCCTTCTTTGAAGAAGGATTAGGACACAATGATGGAACAACAATCTCTTGATTGATATTCTTGTTAGAAACTACCTTAGGTAAAAACCCAGGTTTTGTATGCAGAACTACTTTATCTGAATGGAAAATCAGATAAGGAGAATCACATTGTAAGGCAGATAACTCAGAGACTCTCCGAGCCGAGGAAATAGCCATCAAAAACAGAACATTCCAAGATAAAAGTTTGATATCAATGGAATGAAGGGGTTCAAACGGAACCCCTTGAAGAACTTTAAGAACCAAGTTTAAGCTCCATGGGGGAGCAACAGGTTTAAACACGGGCTTAATTCTAACCAAAGCCTGACAAAAAGCTTGAACGTCTGGAACTTCTGCCAGACGCTTGTGCAAAAGAATAGACAGAGCAGAAATCTGTCCCTTTAAAGAACTAGCTGATAATCCTTTTTCCAAACCCTCTTGGAGAAAGAATATCCTAGGAATCCTAACCTTACTCCATGAGTAATTCTTGGATTCACACCAACAAAGGTATTTACGCCATATCTTATGGTAGATTTTCCTGGTGACAGGCTTTCGTGCCTGTATAAGGGTATCAATGACTGACTCAGAGAAGCCACGCTTTGATAAAATCAAGCGTTCAATCTCCATGCAGTCAGTCTCAGAGAAATTAGATTCGGATGATTGAAAGGACCTTGTAGTAGAAGGTCTTGTCTCAGAGGCAGGGTCCATGGTGGAAAGGATGACATGTCCACTAGGTCTGCATACCAGGTCCTACGTGGCCACGCAGGCGCTATCAAGATCACCGATGCTCTCTCCTGTTTGATTTTGGCAATCAGTCGAGGGAGCAGAGGAAACGGTGGAAACACATAAGCCAGGTTGAAGAACCAAGGCGCTGCTAGAGCATCTATCAGTGCCGCTTCTGGGTCCCTGGACCTGGATCCGTAACAAGGAAGCTTGGCGTTCTGGCGAGACGCCATGAAATCCATTTCTGGTTTGCCCCAACGATGAACCAATTGAGCAAACACCTCCGGATGGAGTTCCCACTCCCCCGGATGAAAAGTCTGACGACTTAGAAAATCCGCCTCCCAGTTCTCTACACCTGGGATATGGATTGCTGATAGGTGGCAAGAGTGAGTCTCTGCCCAGCGAATTATCTTGGAGACTTCTAACATCGCTAGGGAACTCCTGGTTCCCCCTTGATGGTTGATGTAAGCCACAGTCGTGATGTTGTCCGACTGAAATCTGATGAACCTCAGGGTTGCTAACTGAGGCCAAGCTAGAAGAGCATTGAATATTGCTCTTAACTCCAGAATATTTATTGGGAGGAGTTTCTCCTCCTGAGTCCACGATCCCTGAGCCTTCAGGGAATTCCAGACTGCACCCCAACCTAGAAGGCTGGCATCTGTTGTTACAATTGTCCAATCTGGCCTGCGAAAGGTCATACCTTTGGACAGATGGACCCGAGATAGCCACCAGAGAAGAGAATCTCTGGTCTCTTGATCCAGATTTAGCAGAGGGGACAAATCTGTGTAATCCCCATTCCACTGACTGAGCATGCATAGTTGCAGCGGTCTGAGATGTAGGCGCGCAAATGGCACTATGTCCATTGTCGCTACCATCAAGCCGATTACTTCCATACACTGAGCCACCGAAGGGCGCGGAATAGAATGAAGAACACGGCAAGATTTTAGAAGCTTTGATAACCTGGATTCTGTCAGGTAAATCTTCATTTTTACAGAATCTATCAGAGTCCCTAGGAAGGAGACTCTTGTGAGTGGGGATAGAGAACTCTTTTCCTCGTTCACCTTCCACCCATGTGACCTGAGAAATGCCAGAACTATGTCCGTATGTGACTTGGCAATCTGAAAGCTTGACGCCTGTATCAGGATGTCATCCAGATAAGGGGCCACTGATATACCTCGCGGTCTTAGGACCGCCAGAAGCGATCCCAGAACCTTTGTAAAGATTCTTGGAGCTGTAGCAAACCCGAAGGGAAGAGCCACAAATTGGTAATGCCTGTCCAGAAAGGCAAACCTTAGGAACTGATGATGATCTTTTTGAATCGGTATGTGAAGGTAAGCATCCTTCAAATCCACTGTGGTCATGTACTGACCCTCCTGGATCATAGGTAGGATGGTCCGAATAGTTTCCATTTTGAACGATGGAACTCTGAGGAATTTGTTTAAGATCTTTAGATCCAAAATGGGTCTGAAGGTTCCCTCTTTTTTGGGAACCACAAACAGATTTGAATAAAAACCCTGTCCCTGTTCCGACTGTGGAACTGGACAGATCACTCCCATAACTAGGAGGTCTTGCACACAGCGTAAGAATGCCTCTTTCTTTATCTGGTTTACAGATAATCTCGAAAGGTGAAATCTCCCTTGAGGAGGGGAAGCTTTGAAGTCCAGAAGATATCCCTGAGATATAATCTCCAACGCCCAGGGATCCTGAACATCTCTTGCCCACGCCTGGGCGAAGAGAGAAAGTCTGCCTCCTACTAGATCCGTTACCGGATAGGGGGCCGTTCCTTCATGCTGTCTTAGAGGCAGCAGCAGGCTTTCTGGCCTGCTTGCCTTTGTTCCAGGACTGGTTAGGTTTCCAGCCCGGCTTGGATTGAGCAAAAGTTCCCTCTTGTCTTGTAGCAGAGGAAGTTGATGCTGCACCTGCCTTGAAGTTTCGAAAGGCACGAAAATTAGACTGTTTGGCCTTTGATTTGGCCCTGTCTTGAGGAAGGGTATGACCCTTACCTCCAGTAATGTCAGTAATAATTTCCTTCAAACCAGGCCCGAATAGGGTCTGCCCCTTGAAGGGAATGTTAAGTAATTTAGACTTTGAAGTCACGTCAGCTGACCAAGATTTAAGCCATAGCGCCCTACGCGCCTGGATGGCGAATCCAGAATTCTTAGCCGTTAGTTTAGTCAAATGAACAATGGCATCAGAAACAAAAGAATTAGCTAGCTTAAGTGTTCTAAGCTTGTCAAGTATTTCAGTCAATGGAGTAGCTGTCTGAAAGGCCTCTTCCAGAGACTCAAACCAGAACGCCGCAGCAGCAGTGACAGGCGCAATGCATGCAAGGGGCTGCAGGATAAAACCTTGTTGAATAAACATTTTCTTAAGGTAACCTTCTAATTTTTTATCCATTGGATCTGAAAAAGCACAACTGTCCTCGACAGGGATAGTGGTACGCTTTGCTAAAGTAGAAACTGCTTCCTCCACCTTAGGGACCGTCTGCCATAAGTCCCGTGTGGTGGCGTCTATTGGCAACATTTTTCTAAAAATAGGAGTGGGGGAAAACGGCACACCGGGTCTATCCCACTCCTTATTAATGATTTCTGTAAACCTTTTAGGTATTGGAAAAACATCAGTACACACCGGCACTGCATAGTATTTATCCAGTCTACACAATTTCTCTGGTACTGCAATTGTGTCACAGTCATTCAGAGCAGCTAACACCTCCCCAAGCAATACACGGAGGTGCTCAAGCTTAAATTTAAAAGTAGAAATATCTGAATCAGGTTTCCCCGAATCAGAAATGTCACCCACAGACTGAAGCTCTCCTTCCTCAGCTTCTGCATATTGTGACGCAGTATCAGACATGGGCCTTAAGGCATCTGCGCGCTCTGTACTACGTCTAACCCCAGAGCTATCGCGCTTTCCTCTGAATTCAGGCAGTCTGGCTAATACCGCTGACAGGGTATTATCCATGATTGCCGCCATGTCCTGCAAAGTAATCGCTATGGGCGTCTTTGATGTACTTGGCGCCATTTTAGCGTGAGTCCCTTGAGCGGGAGTCAAAGGGTCTGACACGTGGGGGGAGAGTTAGTCGGCATAACTTCCCCCTCGCCAGAATCCTCTGGTGATAAATTTTTTAAAGATAAAAGCTGATCTTTATTGTTTAAAGTGAAATCAATACATTTAGTACACATTCTCATATGGGGTTCCACCATGGCTTTTAAACATAATGAACAAGGAGTTTCCTCTATGTCAGACATGTTTATACAGACTAGCAATGAGACTAGCAAGCTTGGAAAACACTTTACATCAAGTTAAACAAGCAATATAAAAAACGTTACTGTGCCTTTAAGGGAAACAAATTTTGCTAAAATTTGAAATAACAGTGAAAAAAGGCAGTTAAACTAACAAAATGTTTACAGTGTATGTAACAAGTTAGCAGAGCATTGCACCCACTTGCAAATGGATGATTAACCCCTTAATACAAAAAACGGATTAACAAATTGAAAAAAAAACCGAGGAAATTGAGGAAGGTAAAGCCACAGTGGAGCTGTGGCAGTTGTTGTGACTGTTTAAAAAACTTTTTTTTTTCAATTTGTTAATCCGTTTTTTGTAGGATTAACAAATTGAAAAAAAAACATTTTTTAAACAGTCACAACAACTGCCACAGCTCCACTGTGGCTTTACCTTCCTCAATATATGACTTTTGAAGCCTTTTGAGCCCTTCAGAGATGTCCTAAAGCATGCAGAGGAGTGCTGAGGGAAGCTGAATGTCTCTGTAATTTTAACTGCGCAAAAAAGCGCTAAAATAGGCCCCTCCCACTCATATTACAACAGTGGAAAGCCTCAGGAAACTGTTTCTAGGCAAAAATCAAGCCAGCCATGTGGAAAAAACTAGGCCCCAATAAGTTTTATCACCAAAGCATATATAAAAACGATTAAACATGCCAGCAAACGTTTTATATTGCACATTAATCAGAGTATATACCTCTGATAGCAAGCCTGATACTAGTCGCTATTAAATCACTGTATTTAGGCTTAACTTACATTAATCCGGTATCAGCAGCTTTTTTCTAGCAAATTCCATCCCTAGAAAAACTTAAACTGCACATACCTTATTGCAGGATAACCTGCACGCCATTCTCCCTCTGAAGTTACCTCACTCCTCAGACATATGTGAGAACAGCAGTGGATCTTAGTTACTTCTGCTAAGATCATAGAAAAAAGCAGGCAGATTCTTCTTCTAAATGCTGCCTGAGATAAAATAGTACAACTCCGGTACCATTTAAAAACAATAAACTGATTGACGAAAAAAACTAACTATATTACACCACTTTCCTCTTACTACCTCCAGCTATGTTGAGAGTTTGCAAGAGAATGACTGGATATGGCAGTTAGGGGAGGAGCTATATAGCAGCTCTGCTGTGGGTGATCCTCTTGCAACTTCCTGTTGGGAAGGAGAATATCCCACAAGTAATGGATGATCCGTGGACTGGATACACCTTACAAGAGAAATAATGGTATCTTTAGAAAGTCCATTTAATGGCGAGAAAAATTGTATATAATATGCGTGGGTACAGTAAATGAGTAAGAGGAAAATTACAGCTAAACACAAGCAGCGCAAAAATTTAAAAATAGCCTTGGTCCCAAATGGACAGAAAATGGAAAAGTGCTGTGGTCATTAAGGGGTTAAATAGATCATCCAAACATGTCTTTGAAGAAACAACAGAAATTGTTTTGTGTGAGATTCTCTAAATGAAAAGATTGAGTTAGTACCAATATATCGTCCAAATAAGGAAACACCGCAATACCCTGCTCTCTGATTACAGATAGAAGGGCACCTAAAACTATTACGAATATCCTTGGTGCTGTTGCAAGGCCAAATGGAAGAGCGACAAATTGAAAATGTTTGTTTAGAAAAGAGAATCTCAGAAAACGATAGTGATCTGGATGAATCGAATTGTGAAGGTAAGCGTCCTGTAAGTCTATTGTGGACATGAAGTGACCTTGCTGAACAAAGGCAGAAAAGTCCTTATAGTCACCATCTTGAAAATTGGAACTCTTACAAAACGATTTAAAGTTTTCAGATCCAAAATTGGTCTGAAAGAATTTTCCTTCTTTGGTACAAAGAATAGATTTGATTAAAAAACCCAATCCTTGTTCCTGCTGTGGAACCAGGATAATTACCCCTGAAACTTCTAGAACTGAAACACATTTCAGAAAGACTTGAGTTTTTACTGTAGTTTTTGCTACATGGGTAAAGAAAGAATCTTCCCAAAGGAGGTCTTATTCTGAATCCTATTCAACACCCTTGAGAAATTATATTCTGAATCCACTGATTTTGGATAGAGTCTGTCCATATTTTTTGAAATAGCTTTAGTCTGCCCCCTACCAGAAGAACTGGCTTGAGGGCCGCACCTTTATGTAGGTTTAGGGGCAGGATTTGGTTTCTTTTAAGGCTTGGATTTATTCCAATTCGGAGATGGTCTCCAATTAGAGCAAGAGGCCTTCGGGGAAGGAGAGGTTTTCTATTCTCTCTTCTGACGAAAGGAACGAAAACGATTGGGAGCTTTAAATTTACCCTTATATTTCTTGTCTTCGGGCAGAAAAACTCCCTTACCCCCAGTGATAGTGGAGATAATAGAATCCAATTGAGAACCAAATTATGACCCTGAAAAGATAGAGATAATAATTTTGACAGTATGTCAGCATTCCAAGATTTAAGACATAAGTCTTCTAGTTAGAATAGCTAAATACATAGATTTGACATTAATCTTAATGACATCAAATATAGCATCACAAATAAAATTAAATTGCATTTTGAAGTAAAAGAACAATGCTAGATAGTTCAGGATCTGGTAACTGCTGCACTAAACTGTCCAACCAAAAAGTTGAAGCAGTAGCAACATCAGCCATAGAAATAGCTGGTCTAAGAATATAGCCAGTATGTAAATATGCCCTTCTAAGGTAAGATTCAAGCTTCCTAACTAAAGGATCCTTAAAAGAAGTAGTATCTTCCATAGGAATACTAGTACGTTTGGAACAATGTGGAAATAGTCCCATCAACCTTAGGGACATTTTCCCAAAACTCTAGACTAGTCACAGGTAAAGGATACAACTTCTTAAACCTAGAAGAAGGGTTAAAAGAGGTACCAGGTTTAGACCATTCTTTAGCAATCATATTGGAGATAGCATCTGGAAAAGGAAAAACTTAATCTCAGAAGTCTTAAATACAGAATTTAAATGATTATTAGCTTTGCTATCAGGAGGTCTAGACTTCTTAATACCCAAAATAAACAATACTTCCTTTAATAGAGAACGAATATGTTCAATTTTAAATAAAAAAAGATTTGTCAATTTCTGTCTCTGATGCAGGATCCTCATCAGTAGAGGATATTTCAGTACGCTGTTGGTCAGTACAAAATTCATTAGATCTATGACCTTTGGAAAGACCTTTTATGTTTATTTGAAGACGGAATAGCAGTCATAGCCTTCTCTATGGCTGCAACAATAAAAATTTTCATATCTGCAGGAATATTAGGTACATTAGACTGAGAAGGAATAACAGTAGATGTATTTGTACTCATAAATATTATCAGCATGTAATAATTTGTCATAACAAATGCCACATAATTGAGCTGAAGAAATAAGATCAGCTTGTTTACAACAAACACACTTAGCTTTGGTAGAATTGTGTTCAGGCAGGTTAGTTCCTACAGTAACATCAGAGGCAGGATCAGTTTGAGACATCTTGCAAAATGTAACAAACAAGAAAAAATAACATTTAAAAAAAACATCCAATTTCCTCAATATTGCAGTTTCAGGAATGGGAAAAAATGCTTATTACAAAAAGTAAAATCAACAGCAAGCATCATAGCTCTCTATAATATGAGGGCAGCGAGCATTAGAGGTAGAGGCTTAATATAACAAATTTTGTCGCCAAGAACATTGCACTGAAAAGATGGCAGGCATGACCCCGCACCAAAAATGACGCACTGAAATGATGCAATTTGCGTCATGAGCCTAATTTGCCCGCAAAAATTTTAAAAACAGACTCCATGTTAGCAGCTAACTGGAACCCCAGGTAAGAAAGAAATACCAAAATTTTCCCATAAACATAATTTCCGTTCTGAAACTGTGTGACTGCAAAGGGAAATATTAACAGACCTGACTCATGGCTAATATATGCAATATACATTAAGAACTTTATAATATAAAGTGCCTTCCATAGCTGAGTGTGTCTTAAAAATGATATATAGTTACCAGAAGACACCCATCCACATATAGCAGACAGCCAAACCAGTACTGAACATATCAGCAGAGGTAATGGTAGAGGAGTACAATGTCGATCTGTAAAGGGAGGCAGCAGATGAATCCCTGTGACTGAATTTACAGAGAGCCCTAGAATAGATTTCCCCTAGGTGAAAACATGGTATCATCAGGCAATACTCCCTTCACATCCCTCAGACAAACACTGTACTTAGAGAGCAACTGGGCTTCAATATGCTTAGAAACGCCTTTAACAGAAGAAATCAAGCACATCATGCTTCACCACCTCCTAAGGAGGCAACGTTTGTAAAACTGAGGTATGAGTGAGGTGGGAGGTGTATTTATAGGCATTTGAGGTTTGGGAAACTTTGCCCCCTCTTGGTAGGAATGTATATCCCATACGTCACTAGCTCATGGACTCTTGCCACCTATATGAAAGAAAATAAGGTAAGGAGAATCACACTGCAGAGCTGAAAATTCAGACACACTGCTAGCGGAATAAATGGCCACAAGAAACAAAACCTTCCAGTTTTATATTAACATGCATAGGTTCGAACGGAGCATGCTTTAAAACTTTAGGAACTAAATTAAGGCTCCATGGGGAGCAACAGGTTTAATCACAGGTCTGATTCTAACCAGGGCCTTTACAAAGGCTTGAACATCTAATATATCTGCCAGACGTTTGTGCAAAAGTACAGAACGCTGAAATCTGACCCTTTAGAGAACTGACCGATAAACCCTTATCCAGTCCATCCTAAAACAAAGATAAAATCCGGGGAATCCTCACCCGGCTCCAGGAGAACCCCTTACATTCACACCAATAAAGATATTTACGCCATATCTTATGGTAAATCTTGCAAGTGATCGTCTTTCGAGCCTGAATCATAGTTTCAATGACAGCGTCAGAAAAAACATGCTTAGACAGAACTAGGCGTTCAATCTCCAAGCAGTTAGCTTCAGAGAATCTAGGTTTGGATGGAGGAAAGTACCCCGAAGAAGGTGGTCTTTCCTCAGAGGTAACCTCCAAGAAGGTAGAGATGACATCCTCACCAGATTTGCGAAGCAGATCCTGCGAGGCCATGCAGGAGCTATTAGAATCACCGATGCTCTCTCCTGTTTGATACTAATCATGACTCGTGGAAGGAGAGCAAACAGAGGAAACAGATAAGCCAGAGAAAACCTCCAAGGATCCGCTACTCAGAAAATCTGCTTCCCAATTGTCCACTCCTGGAATATGGATAACAGATAGACAATCGTAGAATGTAGAATTCGAGTCTCCTCCTTCATGGTTAAGAAACTCCGAGTCCCTACCTGGTGGTTGATGTAAGTCACTGAGGTGATGTTGTCCGATTGAAATCTTATAAACTGGACAAACGCTAGTTGAGGCCACGCTAATAGGGTATTGAAGATAATTCTTAATTCCAAGATGTTTATGGGAAGAGAGGAGGACTCCTGAGACCACAGGACCTGAGCTTTTAGAGGGCCCCAAACAGCACCCCAGCCTGACAGGCTGGCGTTCATAGTCACAATTTCCCAGGAAGGTCTCAGAAAGCAAGTGCCCCGAGACAGATGTTCCTGTGACACCCACCACGAGAGAGTCTCTTGTCAGAGGGTCCAGATTTATCCTTTGAGTTAAATCCGAAAGATCTCCGTTCCATTGACAAAGCATACAAAGCTGCAGCGGTCATAGATGGAATTGAGCAAAATGAATGGATGTCTAAGGATGCCACCATCAGTCCAATCACCTCCATGCATTGGGCCACAGATGGATGAAAGGCAGACTGGAGAGAAAGGCAGGAAGCAAGAATCTAGTCTTTTCTGACCTCCGTCAGAAAAATCTTAATGGACAGGGAATCTAATATAGTCCCTAGGAAACACACCTTGGTAGTTGGAATAAGAGAACTCTTTTCCAAATTCACCTTCCACCCATGGGAATGTAGAAAAGACAACAGCATCTCTGTATGAGATTGGGCTAGTTGAAAAGATGATGCCTGAACCAAGATGTCATCCAGCTAAGGCACTACAGCAATTCCTTGGGATCTGATCACAGCCAATAGCACCCCCAGAACCTTTGTGAATATTCTGGGAGCCGTGGTCAGACCAAATGGAAGTGCAATAAATTGGAAGTTCTTGTCCAGAAAGGCAAACCTCAGATATTGATGGTTTTCCCTTTGTATGGGAACGTGAAGGTATGCATCCATCAGGTCTATGGTCATCATAAACTGACCTTCCTGTACTAAAGAAAGAATGGAACAAATATTTTCCATCTTAAAGGACGGAACCCTGAGGTATTTGTTTAGACACTTGAGGTCTAAAATGGGCCAAAAAGTTCCCTCCTTTTTGGGAACCACAAAATAGATTTGAGTAGAATCCTAGACCCTGCTCTGCTAGAGGGACAGGAACAATAATTTCCAGAGAGTAAATGTCTTTTACA